>NW_026652287.1:71437131-71651246 GCF_009828535.3 Hylobates moloch
GCCATCTTGGCTCCACCCCTTTCCTCCTACTTAACAATTAGTCCTTCTTAGTCTGTTTTGCTGGTTCCTGCTCAACTTCCCGATCTCTCAGCACTTCATTAAAGTGTTGCAGGGCTCTGTCTTTGGACTTCTATATATGCTCCATCGCCTCAACTTTCATTAGTTTAAAGACCATCAAAATGCTGACAATGCCCAAATTTAGTCTGGACACCTCTCCTAAACTCCACACTCATATATCTAACTACTTACTCAATATCTCCATTTGGATATCTAAATCTACATCTCAAGATTTACATGTCTAAAATTAAGGTCCTTATTTTTTAACCTCCCCCTCTCTCCCACAAGCTGTTTCTCTCATAGTCTTCCCCAGCTCAATTAATGGTAACTTCTAGCTATTCAGGCCAAAAATCTTGGCATCATCTTTAATTCTCTTTCTGTCACATCCTATTGCAATGTGTTAGAAACATCCTATATACAATGCATTAGAAACTCTTTCAAAGGCTCCACCTTCAAAATATAGGCAATGGAATACTGTTTGTCGATGAAAAAGGGTGCATACACGCATACACACACACAGATACTTGTAAAAGTGTCCAAAATACTTTGAGTCAAAGAAGACAGAGGCAAAAGATAATACATAGTGTAATTCCATTTATGTGAGGTTCAAGAACTGGCCAACCCAATCTATGGTGATAGATATCAGAATAATCATTTTCTCTGGGGAGTCACTGAGGGTATTGACTAAAAACACACAAAGGAATTTGGGGAGAATTAAAATGTTCTATTATTTGATCTGGGTGTTGGTTACAAGGATGCATACACATGTTAAAATCCATTAGGTTGTTCACTTAAAAATTATTAATTTTATTGTATATTAATCATCCCTCCAGTAAGTATTAATATGTGTAGAATATATATTGCTATTGCCTTGGAAGGGTCAAAAGGTGGTGTATTTAGTCACACAGAAGTTTCTTTGAAAAGATTAAGCTGTGACTCAGATTCTCCCAGCCATCTAAGCAAAAACCAAAAATTGGGATGGGGTTATTTAGGAAAACCCTGTGGAAAGCCTCTTGTCTAATGGAGTAAATCCATTGAGAATTTTACACCAGCAGAACCAATTTGGACCAGTTTGGACAAAAACAAACAGAGCAGCAACAAATAAAAGAACACTGCTGACTCCCAAAATTCTACAGGCAGAAAACTGATCAAACTACCCAGTTGTGTGGTCATGCTACCCTTCCTGAAAAAGTAAGGGTGACCTTGAAGATGGAGCCACAAGCCCAGAGGGTGGAGCCAAAAACCACAGAGGATCATCCTCAGGTCTAAAAAGCATAATGTTTGCCCACCTGGATTTCAATTTTTCTTGGAACTGGTGACTCCTTTTTCCTTCTACATTTTCTCTTTTTAAATGGGAACTTCTATAACTTTATCCTATGCCTATACCATCACCACTGTATTTTGGGAGAAACTAACTTTCTTCTTAAGTTTTACAGGTTAACAGATGAAGAGTAATTATACCTCAGGATAGATTAGAGCCTCATCCATAGCTGATTATATTATGAGATTGGGGGATTTTGAGTTGATGAATTTATTTAAACTTCGAATTGCTGCTGAAATGGGTTGAGACGTTTAGGGATATTGGAACCAGCTGAATGCATTTTGAATGTGGGACAGATGCGAAACTTTGGGAGCCTGAGGGTAGACTGTGGTAGGCAAAATGATGCTCCCCAAAGACGTTTATGTCCTAATCCCTGAAACCTACGAATATGTTATATTACATGGCAAAAGGGACTTTGCAGAATGGATTGAGTCAAGAACCTTGAAATAGGGAGATTATCCTGGATCTTAAAGTTATCCTAGTAGGCCTAATGTAATTATGAGAGTCTGTGTGTGTGTGTGTGTGTGTGTGTGTGTGTGTGTGTGTGTGTGAGAGAGAGAGAGAGAGAGAGACAGAGAGAGGCAGAGAGACAGAGACAGAGAGAGAGAGATTTGAAGATGGAGAAAGAAGCCAGAGGCCAAGAAATATAGATGGCCCTTGGAAGCTGGAAAATACAAGACACTAAATGATATTATCCCTTAGAGCCTCCAAAAGAAGTGCAATCGGCAGACACCTTGATTTTAGCCCATAAAAACTTCTGACCTACGAACTTTAAGATCATAAATTTGTATTGTTTTAAACTAGTAAATTTGTTGTAATTTATTACATCAGCAACAGGAAATTAATATACCCATCTACAGTTTATTTTCAATCTAACAGCTGGAGGGATCCTACTGAAACATGTCAGATGACATCAGTTATTTCGTTAAACACTTCAGTCCAGTAGCTGCCTTTCTTCCCACAGACTAAAAAACCAAAGACCTTATAGCCCCCGCTCAGGACTCTACAGTCTATTCTTCACCCCCCGCGCAATACCTCCCTGACACTTCATCCTCTGCACTCCACTTTCCCCTACCTCACTGCAGCCCGCCCATGTACTTCAGGTTCCTTTACCCTTTACACCTTGAGACCTTTGCCGTTTAGGGGTCCATCTGTCTAAAATATTTTTCTCTCAGATATTTCTTTTCTTTTCTCTTTTTTTTTGAGACGGAGCCTCACTCTGTTGCCCATGATAGAGTGCAGTGGTGCCATCTCAGCTCACTGCAACCCCTACCTCCCAGGTTCAAGAGATTCTCCTACCTCAGCCTCCCGAGTATCTGGGACTACAGGTGGGGCCATCACATCCTGATACTTTTTGTGATTTTAGTAGAGATGAGTTTTCATCATGTTGGCCAGGCTGGTCTGAGACTCCTGGCCTCAAGCGATCCTCCCACCTTGGCCTCCCAAGTAGCTGGGATTACAGGCACTCGCCATCAAGCTCAACTAAATTTCATATTTTTACTAGAGACAGGGTTTCACCATGTTGGCCAGGCTGGTCTCGAACTCCTGACCTCAAGTGATCAGCCCACCTTGGCCCCCCAAAGTGCTGGGATTACAGGTGTGAGCCACCATGCTTAGCCTCTCTCAGATATTCGTGTCTGTCTTTCTCAGCTCCTCCATGTCTTTCCTCAAATATTATTTTCTAAATAAGATTTTCTTTTGCCTTCTTATTTAGAACTGAATGTTCCCAACTCCAGCCGCTAGCACTCTTTAATCTCCTTTCCAGCTTTACTTTTCTTTCTTTTTTTTTTTTTACTTTTCTTTATTTTTCTTGGCCCTAATCATCTCTCAACATACTCTATTTTTCTTATTTTGTTAATTCTCTCTCTTCTCCCACAAGAATCAAAACTATCTCAGAGCCAAAATATCACCTGGATCATAGCAGGCACTCAAGCACCCCGTAAATGATTGTGACATAAATGAAGTTGACAGATCACCTTTAGCAACTATGACACAGATATAGGAACTTTCACTAAGCTCCTTGAGGGCAGAGCCAGATCTTGCATGGCCTATGAAAATGTCTTTTTCCGCCCAGCTCAGGACTAAAAACGGAGCAGGCACTAAACACGTACTTATGGCATTTTTTAATGTTTTTATTGTAGTAAAATATGCATAACACAAAATTTACCATCTTAACCATTTTTAAGCATACAGTTCAGTGATATTCACATTATTGTATAACTATCACCACTAGCTATCATCTCCAGAACTTTTCATCTTCCCAGGCTGAAATTTTGGACCCATTAAGCACTAACTCCCCATTCCCTACTCTCCTCAGCCCCTGACAGCCACTATTCTACTTTCTGTCTTTACGAATTTGACTACTCTAGGTACCTCACATAAGTGGATCATACAATATGTGTCCTTTTGTGACAGGCTTATTTCAGTTAGCACAATGTCTTCAAGGTCCATCCATGTTGTAGCGTGTTGTCAGAAGTGCCTTTCTTTTTAAGGCTGAATAATATTCTATTAGATGTATATATCACAATTTCTTTATCCATTTCTCCATGAATGGACACTTGGGATGCTTCCACCTTTTGGATATTGTTAATAATGCTGCTATGAAGATGCAAGAACAAGTATCTATTCCAGTGCCTGCTTTCATTTCTTTTGGGTAAATTCCTAGAAGTGAAATTTCAGGATCATATGGTAATTATGTGTTTAATTTTTTGAAGAATTTTCATAATGTTTTCAATAGCAACTGTGCCCCTCAGCATTCCTATCAGCAATGCACAATGATTCCAATTTCTCCATATTCTCATCATGCACTTTTTTTGTGCCATGATTTTTTTGTTTGTTTGTTTATAATAGCCATCCTAATGGAAATGAAATGATGTCTTACTGTGGTTTTGACTTGCATTCACCTAATGGTCAGTGATGTTAAACATCTTTTCGTGTACTTATTGACCCTTTGTATATTTTCTTTGGAGCAAAGTCCTTTTCCCATTTTTTAACCTGTTTTTTTTTTCTGTTGTTAAGTTTTAGGAGTTAATATATTATGGATATTAATTCCTTATTAGATGGATGATTTGTAAATATTTTCTCCTATTCTTTGGGTTGACTTTTCACTCCATTGATAGTGTCCTTTGATGCTCAAAAGTTTCTTATTTTAATAAAATCCAACTAATTTTTTCTTTTATTGCCTGTGACTTTAGTGTCATATCCGATAAATAATTGCCACACCCAATATCATAAATATTCCTCTATGTTTTCTTCTAAGAATTTCATAGTTTTAGCTGTTATGTTTAGTCTCTGATCCATTTTGAGTTAATTTTTATATATATATGTAAGGTAAAAGTCCATGTTTATTATTTTTCATGTAGATACCCAATTTTTTCAACACTTTTGTTAATAAAACTGACTTTTTCCCATTGGATGGTCTTAACACCCTACTTAATGGCTGTATTCATCTGTTCTCATGCTGCTGATAAAGACATACCAGAGACTGGGCAATTTAAAAAAGAAAGAGGTTTAATGGACTTACAGTTCCACATGGCTGGGGAGGCCACACAATCATGGTGAAAGGCAAGGAGAAGCAAGTCATGTCTTACATGGATGGTGGCAGGCTAAGAGAGAGCTTGTGCAGGGAAACTCCCATTTTTAAAACCATCCAATCTTGTGAGACTCATTCACTATCATGAGAACAGCACAGGAAAGACCGACCCCTATAATTCAATCACCTCCCACCAGGTTCCTCCCATGACACATGGGAATAGTAGAAGTTACAATTCAAGATGAGATTTGGGTGGAGACACAGCCAAACCATATCAATGTGGCATTTTAATTAAGTCACTTTATAATTAATCCCACTCTATAAAGAGTTTGCAGTTTATTGCATGGAATGATAAATTCATTTCTTCTTTTGGGTGGATGCAAGCAGTATACCTCTGTGAACAAAGCAGAAAATCACTATACTTGCCATTTCATGCCCTCACTTCTATAATGGTTTGACTCTAAAATGTGCAGCAAACTTCTTTATATATATTCAAAAGAATGATTTACCCACTGTCTGATTTGATGCTTTTTAAAGCCTAAAAGCCTGTCAAACAGACTGAAGAATCATTTTCCATCCCTTTATGGTCCTGTGCCTCACTGTGGGCAACATTACATTACCCAACATTGTGCCTAGGTGTGCTCTTACACCAATAGCGAGCCCACTGTCCTACTGAACAACTGCAAAAGTGAAGGATTTACAACAGGAAGCTTCCCCAAATGCTCATGTTTACTTTAAACCAACAATCATTAAGGAAAGAATCTGGTGGAAGGAAGACACAAGGTGACTTGCAAAGTCATTAATAAGAGGTCATAAATAGGTATAATGGAAGGTTTGGGCTTCTTTTAAAAAAAATAGAGAGACTTAAGAATTAAGTTATAATAATATCCCATTTAATGCCTGAATTTAAATGAAAAAATATAAGATCTACCGCAGGCCAGGTGCAGTTGCTCACGCCTGTGATCCCAGCACTTTGGGAGGCCAAAGCAGGTGGATCGCTTGAGCACAGGAGTTCGAGACCAGCCTGGGCAACATAGTGAAACCCTGTCTCTACAAAAATTAACGGGGCATAGTGGCATGAGCCTGTAGTCTCAGCTACTCAGGAGACTGAGGTGGGAGGATCGCTTAAGCCGGGGAGGCAGAAGTTGCTATGAGCCAAAATCATGCCACTGTACTCCAGCCTGGGTGACAGAGCGAGACTCTGTCTCAAGATTTAAAATAAATAAATAAATAAATAAATAAATAGTAAAAACTATCACAATAGGTTTCTATAGATGTTATAAACTATAAATATATTAAAAACTGTGCTATTATTATCACATTATCTCAATTAATAATTTCATACTTACCATATCTTCAAGAACTCTAAATACGAAACTATGATTTCAAAAATGTTTAACAATAAGAGCTTAAAAATAGATAATTTATTTTAAAAACTAAGGTTAGTACTAGTATAAATACCTGAAACCCTCAGGGAACCACACATCTTGATGAACTGGAATGCACCACCGAGAGTTTTATGGTCACTCTGTCTTTCACTACTACCCTATTAATATGACAAGTATATTTGTGAACCTAGAAATGGATTTAAGTCTATTATTTGGAAAAAAACTTTGTGTTTCTGATTTGTCTTATTTAATTACAACTACAAATATTAATCAAATTCATCATTAGGTGGCATTGTAAGTACCCATATGTGTTGGGGACTTCATTGAAAAAAAAAAAAGAGAGAGAGAAAGATCTGCTTTTAGAAAGTGTACCAACTTGGCCAGGCACAGTGGCTTATGCCTATAATCTCAGCACTTTGGGAGGCCAAGGCAGGAGGATTGCATAAGCCTAGGAGTTTGACCCATAGTGAGAAACATAGTGAGACCCTGTCTCTACAAAAAAAAATTTTTTTTAATTAGCTGGGCATGGTGGCATGCACCTGTAGTCCCAGCTACTTGGGAAGCTGAGGTGGGAGGATGGCTGAGCCAGAGAGGTCAAGGCTGCAGTGAGCTGTGATCATGCCACTGCACTCCAGTCTGGGTGACAGAGCAAGACCCTGTACCCTCACCCAAAAAAAAATGTTTATCAGGTGATATCAACATGGACAAACCTAGACTTACAAAAAACATTAGCCAATCCTAGAATTTTTTTCTAATAGTTAAATGATTATGATAACTCAAGAGCAGAATCATAGGAATATTGAATAAAAATAATAATTAAATTAAATTAAATTTAAACATAGGTGTTTACCTGAAACAGATGTGCCAATGGAGAGCTGAGTACATTTAGCATAAGCAGAAAGTATAATACCTAGCCTATATTACTTGTAGAAATTTGGAAGATAGCTCCAGCGTGGGAGCCACTCTGAGACAAAGCTAGAACCCCCAAATGGCCACGAGGAGCTTATGACGCAGACTTTGAGCAGTAGCCAGAGGACCCTCTTTTCTGAGGCATAAAACATGGTACTGACTGAAGAGCTAAGGCTAGTGAAGGCAGTTGCTGTGTCCTAAAAGATGTTGTCTACAAAGTGTCCTCTAGTGGTCAAAGGCTATCACTGCATGTTAAAAATAGCAACCTTTCTCTTGTAAGACCATGAATCAGCTCTCCCCGGTACTGGGTAGTCAATCTGGTGATTATTATTTTTCAAGTATATAAATGGTTTCCCACTTATCTTGATATCAGGAGACAAAGCAAACAACGTCATTAAAAGTGTCCTGGTTTAGTGGCCAAAAGAGACGGTAAAGCCTAGCAATTAAAAGCGTGGTTAGGAGTAAGGCAGCCTATGTACATAAAACCTTGCTGTACTTCTTACTCGCTTTGTGACCGAAAAAATGAATTAATCTTTTTGCTTGTCAGTTAACACATCTGTAAAGTGGAGATAACTTTATTACCTCATAGGATAAGCTTCATAATAATCCTATAAGGTAATAAATATTAATCAAACCTGGAGCCACCTTAACTCAGAATCTTTTTTTACGTTATAATAAATTATCCTCACTTTTAAAGCTGCTTTCCGTGTGTGTTTTCTACTATTATTTTCAGCCATGCCATCCTACTAATACACCGACTATTATAAATAAATATTTTAGATTGGAATGTGCAGTCTTACTACAGGCTAGAGTTTAGTGTACTAAGGATTATTCTATTATATAGATTATCTAAGCCACTGACTAGGTAGATGAGAAAACCAAGGCCCTTAGAGTTTCAATGTCCTATCCCAGGTCACACAGTTGATGGAGTTGGGATTGTCTGAAACTCAGTAGGCCTGACTCCCAGTCCAATGCTCATTTATCGTATAATTTATTTCACTTTTCTTCCCAATCCATAAAAGTCACCACAGATCACACTCCAATGCAGAGGGAACCAAGAAACCAACTGCTTCTTCAACACAGTTTCCAGACATGGCAACAATTAACCACTTTTTGTAGGCAGTTAACAGATTAACACGACTGCTAAGATTATAATGAAAAGATATTGGAAGAACCACTGTGAAAGCAAAACATCAGTGAGTTCACATCTTACTGAAACATCAGTAATTAGACATTGATATGTGAAAAAATGTAGGCAAATGATGAAACCAGGTTAATGTACTTACTCCATAGCCAACCCATCAGACTACCTTCACCCACTTCCTGCTTTCAGTTCAGCCCTGATAGGAGTTATTTGGCTGTCATTCTGCCTTCCCTCCAGTTTACCTCCTGCCGTCTCTTCTTAAATCTGTAGATATGTAATTTAATGGCATCACTATTGACCCTACGGCTTAGACCCAAAACCTGTAGTCTCTTTAGATGTCTTTCATATTCCATACCCAAACCATTAGAAAATTCTGAATTTACCTTCAAAATACATTCCAAATCCCATCACTTCTCAGCAACTACACAGCTCCTACTTTGATCCTTTTCTTCATAAACCTTCACTTTGCTAACTACTACAACTCCCTCATAACAAATACCTTGCTTCCACTCATCTGTTATAGCCCAAAAAATGCTACATTGTGTTATTTCTGTGTTCAAAGCCTCCAGTGGCTTTTTATCACATTCAAAATAAAATCCAAACCCCTTACCTCAGTTTACAAACCCATCTTAATATGATCCTTGGCTCCACTTTCCAAAGGCATGTCCTGTTCATTCCACTCTACACTGGCCTCCTTGCTGCTACTTGAAAAAGCCATGCTTTTTCCCAATTTAGGGCTTTTTGTCTATCCAGTTTCCTCTGATGAACAGATTTCACTTTCCAGTATTCCAATAAGTGGCTCTATGGCTTCACTCAGGTCTCTGCTCAACTGTCTGTCACCTGCCAAAGAAGCAGTCTCTATTTCGTCTACATTAGAACACCCATCATTCTATCCCTTCATCCTGCATATTATTTCTTAAAGCATTTATTATTACCTTACATTATATTACACATTTGTTAACTTTTTATTATTTGTATCTTGCACTAGAAAATAAGCTTCGTGGTGGCACAAACTTGTTTTGTTTACTGATGTTTCCCCAGCTCCTAAAACAGTGCAGAGCACACATTAAGTACTCATGAGTTACAGTCAGAGAAATGAATTAATGCCTCCATATTTCACCTCTTAACTTCTGAGCATTGCCCACTGTTTTCCAGTTTGAAAACATAATCCATGCACTAATTAACTATTCTTAGATGCCGCATCACAATTTGTGGTTCTCCCTCTTTCACTTCAAGTACTGTAAGATACAGATCAATTGCTGGATGTTAAAGTGGTCTAATGGTAGAAACTGTCTCTCAGCTATTTCTAACCAGGCTACAATGCCTGAAATTCTATAGCAAGCCTTTATAAAATTCCTTCAGCTCTCACAGCTTGCTGTCACCACATTTGAGATTGCTTTATGGGATTGAAAGGTGGAGGCAATTTGTGGTCCTAAGTAAAACTACTTCCTTTCAGTTAGTTTGGCTATGAAGCAAGAAGATGGTGAGTATCCAGGATGTCAGCTGTGATCAGCTTGTCTTACTATCTTCTGTTAAATATGGCACACAGGGCTGGGCGTGGTGGCTCATGCCTGTAATCCCAGCACTTTGGGAGGCCGAGGCGGGCGGATCACGAGGTCAGGAGATCGAGACCATCCTGGCTAACATGGTGAAACCCCATCTCTACTAGAAATACAAAAAATTAGCCTGGCCTGGTGGCAGGCACCTGTAGTCCCAGCTACTCAGAAGGCTGAGGCAGGAGAATGGCGTGAACTCAGGAGGCAGAGCTTGCAGTGAGCTGAGATCGCGCCACTGCACTCCAGCCTGGGGGACAGAGCAAGACTCCTTCTCAAAAAAGAAAAAAAAAAATGGCACACAGAAAATACTGAAGAAATGATTCTATTGCAGGCCCAAGCCTCAGAACCATCTAATAAGGTGACATGAGTGTCTTACTGTAATTTAAGGTTGAATTAGGGCCTTTGGGCATCACGATACGGTCTAATTCAACCATCACAAGCATGTCTTTAGAAGGGAATATCCTTGCAGGTCTACAGAAAACAACTCACATTCTGCCCCACGGGGTTCCATAATGTAGGATCTCACCTGCCACACTCATGACTCCATTCATATTTTCTTCCAGGAGTCATTGCCTCAACAGAACATTTCCTGGCTGCAAGCACATCCAATACAAGGCATAAAATAGCCAGTCCTGTATAAAACATACGAAATGGTAGTTCTTTTAAATACTACATTTTGAAGTCTGGAGTCAAGAAAAATGGGTCCTATATTCCTAACCCCATCTTTTTGGAAACTATCTAGAATTGTTATTTTATACAGAAAAGGTAACTGACAATTACTGAGCCCTTATTGTGTGCCAGACACTTTATGAAGTCAGGGACTTCATTTGATTTAATTCTTACAACATTGATCCTGTAAAATAGGTATCATCACTGTCATTTTGCAACTAGAAAACAGATTTAGTGATCTCAAGAGGCCTGCCCTCCTAACCTCCTAATCTCCCAGTCTTCCCCAATCAGTTAATGTCACCACCAGCCTTTCAAATGCTCAAGCTATAAATCTAAGTGTCATCCTTAACACTTAGACACGTCTTCATCTCCACTGCTCCTACCAGTCCAAACAACCACCATTATTATTACCTGAGCTACTGCAATAGCCTCCTAATGCATTTCTCTGCTTTTATACTTGCCCACTCCATTCTCTAAGCCCAGCAGCCAGAATGATTTTTGTAAAACATAAACCATAAAACAAACTGACTTAAACACTTCCATGATTCCCCACCATACTTAGAATATAATTCAAATTATTTTACCCTGCATATGAAACTCTGGATGATCCGCTAAGAACCCTAACTTCATGCTCTTATCTTTCCTCTCTCCAATAATCAGAACTTATTTCTGTTCCTGGAACACACTAAGCTTGTTCCTACTTTAAGGCTCCTGCTCTGGAATTATCTTCACACAGATCTTCACATAGAAGTTTGTGGTCATTCAGTTCTCAGCTGCTATGTCACATCCTTAGATGGATCTTTTCTCTTGACAACGTAAAGCAGCCCCCCATCATCACACCCTGTAGTATCACCCAGTTTTATTTCTCCATAGTACTAACTGCTATCTGCTAATTTCTCTTTTTTAAGAGAAAAAACTTTTTTTTATTTCTTTCTTTCCATCTCCTCCCACAAAAATGCATGCTATAATAAGATACCTTGCCTGTCACATATAGCACTGTGATTCCAACACTTAAAACAGTTTCTGGGACATTATAAGTAATTGATAAATGCCTAAGTATACACTGTTAATTCCCAGATCAAGATTAAAATTCAGGTATCCATCCACAAATGTTTTCTACTAGATTTTGACTTCCCCATGACTTTATCTTAGAATATTATACATTGTAAAATTTACTATTCACTTTACATATACTGATCTCTATTCACTTTACATATGCCAAACTCTATCTCCTTTAAATTATAATTATCTTTATCCTTCAAGGCCTGTTTCACTTTCACTATGGCAGTTTTCTTCATACCCCAATCAAGTTTAATCACTCCTTTCTCAATATTAGTATAAAAATCTTTATTATATTTTATTTTTGAAACTTAGATTACCTTGGGTTTTTAAACCTACCTGTCCAGCTAGACTATAAGTTCTTTGAAGATAAAGATCATATCAACTCTTTTTCATTTTTCCCAATGCCCATCAGACATAGAAGGCATTGAGCATAGAATTTAGTCAATAAATTCTTGCTGAATTAAGTTATTTTCTGTCTATACAAAGATTTTGTTGATTTTCAGAGACATAAGTCTCTCACAATACAATAAAAATCACTCAAGGAGGCAAAACAACCTGTTTATTGTCAATAAAGATAATTCCAGGGAATTTATTGGAATGACTAAGGTTCAAGGCAGTATTCCACACATTCTAGAATGAATTCCATGAAGAGTAAATTGTGTCTCACTGACTCAGAACCTATAAATATTTTTCAAGTAATATTGACACAGGATGTTGAATTCCAAACAACTTTTTAAAACCACTAATCATTCACATTTCCCCTCAAATGTCACACAGTATAAAACTAATGGATCTTTTGTGACTTGATGACATTTGTCTCCATTTTTAAAGGTATTATAATGGAAATGTGGTGTTCTATCATCCTGCTACAGTTGGTATAAATCCACTAGATACTTTTAAAAAATATTTTGGGAACACACAGTCATGCAAACCAATGTCTGCCTGTCCCAGCAGGGGATAGTAAAAGACTTTACAAACACCAGATGGGATTTAACAGCGTTAATAAAACATTAAATGCTCCAAAAGTGCTAAGTCACTTTGTGAACAACTCAAAGAAAATATATTTGATTTCCATTATACATATTTTTCTTTCTTAAGAAATTCTAAAATTTTCCAGTAAAAGTTTTATCATAGTCCTCTGACAGCTAATTTCTCTTAATGTTAAACTATAATTATCTACCCTTTGGATACTATGCATAGATTAGTATTTGTCGTTTTGTTAACAACTTTCTAATTTTACCACAAATATAGAACATATCAAGTTCTCAATGAATTTCAACATGTTTAATGCCTGCTTCACCAGAAATCCAAAGCAGAAATATTTTTGTCCAATGTGACTTATTTTTGTTATACCTAACTAATGTATGTGTTGACATTTTCATAAATATTTTATAAAATAGTAATTGGTAATCAATATAACATGATCTAGAAATATATTATTCTCCAATTTATTTTTAAAAAATAATATTCTTGGAATCTTCTGGGAATATAAGATTGTAATCATAAAATAAAATCAATTTTCTATTCAAAGTGACTAGAAGCACAGATAATACCCCCACAAAAAAAAATATATATATATATATCTCACACACCCAATTGGATTTTATTGAGTGTTTTGCTCGAGTAGCAAGCTTCCAGACTGGAAACAAGAAAAGGCAGAATATCTACAAATTTTTTTTTTTTTTTTTTAAGACGGAGTTTCGCTCTTTCACCCAGGCTGGAGCGCAGCGGCGCGATCGCGGCTTGCTGCAAGCTCCACCTCCTGGGTTCACGCCATTCTCCTCCCTCAGCCTCCCGAGTAGCTGAGACTACAGGTGCCCGCCACCACGCCTGGCTAATTTTTTTGTATTTTTAGTAGAGACGGGGTTTCACCGTGTTAGCCAGGATGGTCTCAATCTCCTGACCTCGTGATCCGCTGGCCTTGGCCTCCCAAAGCAAATGTTCTTTACTATTGTTTTACTTTACTGTGATTAGAAAATAGCTTGCTTTGCCTAAGTACATGTCAACTCTCAGTAAATGGCTTCAATTCATAAGAAAGCAATTGAAAGTCATTCTAAAATTAAACTTTAGCTGCAATTAATATAGTAAATATATAATCCACAAACAAACAATAAAGCAACTGAAGAAAAAAGTATTCATTTGGCCTAGCCATGTCTGTGAGCAGACATGCTATTTTACTATCCTCTGAACCATGTCACTTTTCTCAGATAAGATAAGTGCAAGAAAATGCTATAACAGAAATCAGTGCAGCTGGAATAAAATACCTGTGAGCTCACTTGATGACAGTCCACAAACCAAAGAGGGTTCATGGGTTTGCTCAAAGATGGGGTCAGGGAAGGGTCTCTGTTTTAGTACATTGAATCTCAAAGAGAGTGAAAGTCACAAAAAACAAATCTAATTATGTCACTCTCCTACTTAAACTCTTCATTACCCTCCCTCTGATCTCAGGAGAAAGTCCAAAATCCCAAAATGCCATCCAAAACGCTTTATGAGCTGGGTCTGCTGAGTTCTCTGGCATCATCTCTCAACCTGCCTCCACTCCCTTCACAGCTGTGCAGCAAAATGCAATTCCCCAAGAACACTCTACTCCTTCAAACTGGAACACTCTTCCCTCACTTTCTCAGGACTTACTCCCATCTGTAACTCAAGCTACGACTTAAAGGGCAGCTCCTCCAGAAAGTCCTGCATTTCCAAAGTCCCGTGAGAACAGAAAGTCCTCCTGCAAGTGCTCCCAGCACCCTACAATATATCCTATTAATCATACTGTATTGCAGGGTGGTTCGTCTGTCTCTGCCACTGGATAGCATTATTTAATCCTCACAAAACCCAATGAGATAGGTCTTATTATGCCATTATACAGACTAATAAACCAAGATTCAGAGAGAAACTTAAGGTCACATAGTTAATTAGAGGTGGAAGAAGAAATAAATAAAATCCTGTAGCTTCTTTTAACCATCACGCTATGCAGCCATTGAGGATGAAAGCATTAATTCAAACCATTATGAACTGTTGCTATATTAACTTAGATTTTATATATAATATATTATATGTATAAACTATATACATATGTACATATAATGCTTAGTGTATAACCTACCTGTAACACATACTATGTGCTCAATAAACATTAGTCATAATCATTATTATTATTATCATTAGCATTATTAATGATTGGTCAGAGTTCATCTCTTTCCAGGCAAAACTCCAGGAAAACAGCCAAGCCCAGGACCTTTCCAAACAATGAGACCAATCATAGGTAGTAGTTTTCTCAAACTACATCCTCTGCTTTCTTTCCTCAGAAGTCTTTAATACCAACCTGTATTATGCTTCCAAAACAGACAGAATGGAATTGCTCTCAGAGGAAATTCCTTTTCACCTCCATCCACCTGCAATTATTCCTTGGTGATTGAGGGCTACATTAAAGAATCTAAAGAGTATGCATTTTACATCTTTGGTGCTGTCATTCTATCACTGCTTTTGCACGATATCCATCTTGATCCTTTTGGGTTGACTTAGGCCCATTATACGCAAGGCCAAGGTCGAGTGAATTTTTTCAAAACTCTTTTATTTCTTTAGGGATGTGAAAATGAGTCTTATACCAATGGCAGCAGCATCTATTTGAAGACAATCTGATTTTGCAGGGACTTAAATGGAAAACAATGAAAACAGGAACTGTCTGCTATTAGATATGTTTCCTGAAACCCAAGCTGAGTAAATTGAGTCTCTTGGTTTTGCTGTTGTTCTCACCTCAGAGAGTCCTGCTTAAATCAACAGGGTTTTGAGAGTACAGATCAATAGTAAGACTTTACATTTTTGCAGAAGAACAAAGCTTTCTGGGGGAAGAATCAGCCAATGAACAGCAATTAGTGTCTTAATTGCAAATACACTTAAAGCTGTAAAGAATTGTGCTAGTTCATTGAATTATTGAATCTGGGATTTGTTCCTCCACATTGAAAACTAAGTGTACAATTTAACATACTTGGCAACTTTTTTAAAGCACAGTCCAAACTTTGAAATGCTTCTTGCATTACAGATCCAAATAGCCCTCATGAAATAATAAAATAAAATCTTTGGTTATCATTTTATTCACAGTAGCATATTGGATTTGCAGTTAATAATTTTCAATTTCCCAAGAGTAAATTTAGCCATAAAAAATTAGTTTATAAATGACCATGCAACTTTTTCAATCAACTTCCGAATTAGAGATTCAGCTTCTTAATTTAGCGTTCACTTTCATTTTAAATTTATGGATGGAAGAATGAAGAGCTGAAACTTCACATCTGTGGAGTAGACACTAGATATGGAATCCAATTAGAGCTCCTAGGTGTAGGAAGAGTAGGACTCAACATTTTAAGCACGGGGCTGAGAATTTGGGGATGTGGGAAGCCAACAGACAGGAATAGAGCAGCTAATGAAATAGTCCAGGAGAAGGGCAGAACAGAAGGAGAAATCTCTGTTCATTCCATATCATTCTTTATCTGACCTCACCCCCACTTTGCAGCAAGTACTACAGATGAAGTAGAGACTCCTCAGCCATAAGGAATGAACCCCAAGGCATTAGGTTCTCTCCATCTACTCTGTCTTCAGAGTCACAAAGAGTTTGACAGAGCTCCAAATCTGGGAGAAGATTTTGAACTATTCACAGATCTCACCGCTCCTAAAAACTTCAGAAGAGACCACAGAGCTCCCCTCAGTGCTGTCCCCTCTACCCATTCCAGCTAGAGGAAGGACCATCACACTCTCTGACCTTCCCTGTACAAAATTCTCAGGGCTTTCATAAATACAGTTCCAATGTGCTCACAGCTGAGCTCGAGAGTCTTTATATATGGCATTGTTCTCTGAGTATCATTTTCTGCTTCTGTTGTACCACATCTTAAAACTAATTTTCTCCTAAATTCTATTAGTATAATATTTTCTAAACTGTGAAGAAAAAGTCCTTGGCCATTTTAATGGTGATAGCATAGTGATTTATATTCATTTTTTCAAGCTTTCTGAGAAGAATGGAAGCAGAATTTTTTTAAAGTAAAGACAAAAAATTTCAGAATGCGTAAAGGGAGAACTACATAAATAATCCTTCATGTCCAATGTAGTGCTTTTTAACACTGGGTCCGTGAATTGTTATGGTTATCAACATGTCAGCATATGTCTACTCAGAATGTGTCCATATACATCTACTTATGGAAATTTTGGGTGTATACGTATATGAGAATTTTATGTAGGCATCATTGCTTTTATAATATTTTAAATAGGGAAAATGAATCAAAAAAAGTTTTAGGGGAGATAAATTAATAAAAAGTTCAAAATTTTTATCTCACCTTATTATTCAGCCTTTCAATGCCATGAACTTAACTTTTTTGTCAGGGGTCAGCACTTTGCTTCTGAAGATAGAGATATAGATGCAGTATGCGTATACGTAGACACAGATATAATAGCAGTCATTTTGATTGTCTTTTCTTTTTCTCTTTCTGCTTCTTAGAAAGGCCCCTGTGTTAGTGAGGAGCCCATCTTCTTTCAGGAGCTATCTCAACAACTACAGACATTCATTGTTCCCCTGCCAGGTTCAGAGAGCTAACAAGGAATGAGGTAGACTCATAATAACAGCCAACATTTACAGAGAGCTCCCTATATATACACCTGGCACTGTACAAAACACTTTGCCTCTTTTGGTCTTTATAACAATCCCACTAGATTACCACCTTTATTATTCTCATTTTACATATGAGACTTAAAAAACTAAGTCCTTGCCAGAGTGACATCAGCAAGATGGTGGAATAAGGCTTTCCAGCACATACCTTCTCCTAAAATCATCAATTTGAACAATTATCTATGTATAAAAATATCTTTATAAGAGCTAAGGAACCCAAGTGAGAGATTACAGAACCTGAGTAGAGCACATAAACAAAAAAAAATATGCATTTAAGAAGGTAGGATGAAAAGTGGTACCCTCTGCACGGAAAAAGGACTATGAAATAATACCCACAGCTTCACCACAGAGCCAGCAGAAGGCCCACCCCATGAGCCCCCATGCCAGGCGAGCCCCCATGCCAGGCCAGCCCCCACACCTTGAATCTCCAGTCCCTAACCACAGACTCAGCATCCAGGCCCAATGCTAGGCCAGGCCAACCCCTTTGGCCCCAGGCTCCAGGTCTTTCCCAGCACCAGGCTAACCACCATACCTGAGGCTCTGAGCTATTGCCTGCAGCCACAGGCTCCAGGCCAAACCCTGTGGTCCCAGGTTTCAGGCCCACCCAGCTATCCCATGTAGCTCAAGCTCTATACCAGCTTCTATAGCCTCAGGAATGAAGATGGTGCCTGTGGACTCAGGCTTTAAGCCCACCACAGCTCCATGCCAGCCCCCACAGCCCCAGGCTCTAGTGGATCCATGATCCAGGCACACTCCAGTGGACTCAGATTCCATGCCCAACATTACAAGCACTAGGCTCACCCACCTACTCACCCAAGTACCAGGCTAGCTACCTAAGGATTCCAAAAGCTAGCTTTCCATAGACCCCACTAGCCATCCTGCCCAGAATCTCTTAAACAGCTTACTGGTGAAGGGCTTGCCAATCTATAAAGACTGGAAGAGGTGCCTGCTTCTTCAAACATCAACATAAGACCAAAAGGATCATGAATAATCAGGAAAACATGACACCACCAAAAGAACAAAATTAGTCACCAATAACTGACCTTAAAGAAATGGAGATCTACAAATCATCAGACAAAGATTTCAAAATAATCAACTAAAAGAAACTCAGTGAGCTACAAGAGAACCCAGATAGACAACTAAACAACATTAAGAAAATAATACATGAAGAAAATGAGAGGTTCAATGAAGAGATAGAAATAATAAAAAAGAAGCAAACATAAATTCTGGATTTGCAGAATACTGTGACTGAATTGAAGAAAACAAAAGCCATAAAGAGCTTCAACAGCAAATTCAATCAAGCACAGAAATAATTAGCAAGCTCAAAGACAAGTCATTTAAAATTATTCAGTCAGAGGAACAAGTATAAAATAAAAGAAAAAGACTGAAGAAAGTCTAAGGAACTTATGAAACATCACTAGACCTGTTTAAAAGAAATGCTAAATGGATTTCTTCAAGTTGAAATTAAAGAATGCTAACAACATGAAAACCTATGAATGTATAAAACTCACTGTAAAAGTAAAAAATCATCAAATTTAGATACTCTAAAATTGTAATGGTGGTTCATAAATCACTGTTAACTCTAGGATAAAAGTTAAAAGATAAAATATAAAAATACCTATAGCTTCAATAATTTGTAAGTGAATAAGCAATAAACAAAATTCAATTATGTAAATTATAGCATCAATAAGATAAAATGTGGGTGAGAAGTTAAAGTGTAGAGGTTTTGTATGCAGTCAAGTTATTATCAGCTTAAAACAGACTATTATAAGATATTTTATGTAAGCCTTATGGTAACCACAAAAATAAATACCTGTAGTAGATACAAAAGAGATAGAGAATGAAATCAAAGCATACCACTATTAAAAAATTATCAAATTATCAAATCACAAAGGAAGACAGCAAGAGAAGAAGAAAAGAACAAAGGAATCAGACAACAATTAATAATATGGCAATAGTAAATCCATACCTATCAATAATTTATTTATATAAATGGATTAAATTCTCCTATCAGATACTTCAAGTAATGAAATGGATAAACAAAATCAAGATCTAACAATATGCTGCCTACAAGAGACTAATTTTAGTGTTAAGGACTCACAGGCTGAAAGTGAAGAGACAGAAAAAGAAGATATTCGATGTGAATGGTAAGCAAAAGAGATCAGGGTAGTTATATCAGACAAAATAGACTTGAAGTAAAAAGAAAACTGTCACAAAAGACAAAGAAAGCCATTAAAAAATGATTAAGGGGTCAATTCATTAAGACAATATAATGATTGTAAATGTATATGCACTCAGTATTTGAGAACCTAAATATATAAGGCAAATATTAAGAGAATAGAGAGGAGACATAGAAAGCAATACAATAATAATAGGAAACTTCAGCATTCTACTTTTAATGATGAATAGATGATCCACACAGAAAATCAGTAAGGAAACAGCAAAGTTTGACAACACTGCAGACCAAATGGACCTAAAAGACATATACAGAACATTCTATCCAACAGCAGCAGAATATATATTACTCTCAAGCACAGATAAAACATTCTCCAGGACAAATCATATGTTAGACAATAAAACAAGTCTTCAGAAATTTAAGAAGATTGAGATTATATTGAGCACCATTTCTGACGAATGAATAAAGGGAGATAAATTGAATCTTCACAAATATGTGGAAATCACGCAACACACTGATGAACAACAAAGTGATCAAAAAAGAAACTAAAAAAAAAAAAATTTATACAAATGAAAATGGAAATCACAACATAACAAAACTTATAGAATACAGCCAAAGCAGTTCAAAGAGGAAAGTTTACAACAATAAATGCTTACAGTAAGAAAAAAGAAAAACCTCAAATCAACAACTTAAATTTATACCTCGGGGAACTAGAAAAAGAGCAAACTAAGCCCAAAGTTAGCAGAAGAAGGGAAATAATGAAAGACAGAGCACAAATAAATGCAAGAGAGACTAGAAAAACAATAGAAAGATTAACAAAACCAAGATATGGTTTTTTTGAAAGAACAAACAAAATCAACAAATTTTTACCTAGAATAAGTAGGAGGGAAAAGAAAAGACTCGAATAATCAAAATTGTAAATGAGAAACATTACGACTGATACCCCAGAAATACAAAGGATCAAAGAGACTGCTATGAACAGTTACATGCCAACAAATTGAATACTAAAAAAATGGATAAATTCGAGCTTGCAGTGACCCGAGATCACACCGTTGCACTCCAGTCTGGGCAACAGAGCGAGACTCCATCTCAGAAAAAAAAATTGATAAATTCCTAAAAATATACAAACTATCAAGTCTGAAATATGAAGAAATAGGAAATATGAGCACAATAATAGCAAGTAAGAAGATTAAATCAATAATTGAAGACCTCCCAGCAAAGAAAACCCAAGGACCTAATGGCTTTATTGGTGAATTCTATCAAACATTTAAAGGAAAACTAACGTTGATCCTTCTCAAACTCAAGAATATTGAAGAGGAGAGAACACTTTCAAACTCGCTTTACAAGGTCAGCATTACCTCGATAGTAAAAAAAAAAAAAAAAAATTACAGGCAAGTATTGCTGATGAACATAATGGCAAAATACTAACAAACTGAATTCAACAGCACATTAAAAGGATTATTCACCATAATCATGAGGGATTTATACCTGGGATGCAAAGATGGTTCAACACATGCAAAACAATAAATATGATACACCACATGAACAGAATGAACAGTAAAAGTTATATAATCATCTCAACAGATGTACAAAAACAACGAAATTCAACATTTTCTCAAGATAAAAACTCTCAATAAATTAGGTATAGAAGAAATGTGCCTTAGCACAACAAAAAACATATATGACAAGCCCATAGCTAACATAATACTCAACAGTGTAAAGTTAAAAACTTTTCTTCTACAATCAAGAACAAAACAAGGGGGTGGGCACGGTGGCTTATGCCTGTAATCCCAGCACGTTGGGAGGCCGAGGCGGGCAGATCATGAGTCAGGAGATCGAGACCATCCTGGCTAACATGGTGAAACCCCATCTCTACTAAAAATACAACAACAAAAAAAAATATATTAGCCGGGCATGGTGGCAGGCACCTGTAGTCCCACGTACTCGGGAGACTGAGGCAGGAGAATCGTGTGAATCCGGAAGGCAGAGCTTGCAGTGAGCCTAGATCACGCTACCACACTCAAGTCTGGGCTGATTTCATTACATGAAAAAGACACTTGCATGCTTATAGCAGTATAATTCACAGTTGCTAAAATATGGAATCAGCCTAAATGCCCATCAGTCAATGAGTGAATGAAGAAAATGTGGTATATATACACCATGGAATAAAAACGAATGAAATAATGGCATTCGCAGCAATGAATGGAGTTGGAGACCATTAGTCTAAGTGAAGTAGCTCAGGGATGGAAAACCAAATGTCGTATGTTTTCACTTATAAGTTGGAGCTAAGCTATGGGGACACAAAGGCACAGGAATGACATAATGGACTTTGGAAACTGGGGAGAAACAGTGGGAGGGGTGAGGGATAAAAGACTACACATTGGGTACAGTGTACACTGCTCAGGTGACAGGTGCACCAAAATCTCAGAAATTACCACTAAAGAACTTATCCATGTAACCAAAAATCACCTGTTACCCAAAAACTATTGAAATGAAATTTAAAAATTTTTTAAAGAATAAATGACAAAAGACACATTAAATTTAAGCTGTCTTTCTCTTAGGCACTACTTTGTAAACGTATCCAAAAGAGCATGTATGTGAGAATGTAATACAGTATAACCACCTTAGAAAAAAATTGGCAGTTCCTCTAAATGTTCAGTGTAGATATGACCCAGCAATTCCATTCCTAGATATCTATCTACTCAAGATAATTGAAACATATGACTACTTAAAAACTTAGACACTAATGTTTATAGCAGCATTATTCATAATAGCCTAAAAGCAGAAACAACCTCATTGCCCATCAAATAATGAATAAACAAAATGTGGTATGTCCATATAATTGAATACTATTTGTCAATAAAAAGTAATGAAATACTGGTCCACAACATGGATAAACCTTAGAAACAGTATGCTAAGTGAAATAGGCAGACACAAATAAACATATATTGTTAAGTTTATGGAGACAGAAAGTAATTTAGTGGTTTCCAGGAGCTAATGGCACAGGAGGTAGGGTTAAAGAAAGAGAGCTGTAACCAATGGATAGAAGGTTTCTTTTGGGGTGATGAAAATGTTCTAAAATTAGATTATGGTGATGGTTGTGCAATTCTGTAAACATAGTAAAAACTATTGAATTGTACACTTTAAACAACTGAATCTTATCGTATATAAAGTATATATCAATAAGGCTGTTAAAAATTGCTTTAAAAAGAGCATGTTTGCTTCCTACCTTGACCAAGAGGAGCCTAGCAGCAACAGCAAAGGCGTTTCATCCCTATCTTTAGCAACATTTGCACTTTTCATCAGCCCTCGGCTAAAAGCATCATTCACCACCAGCAGAGGGAGCTAAAATGACAGTGTTAACCAATCTCTCCTCCCAATCATGCATCCTGTGAGGACAGAGACTATTTTCAAATTTAAAGAAAATTAGGGACAGTTGAGTTTTATCCCTACTTATTTCTACTTATCAAAAGGATTAAAAAGTTGATGTGAATATTCATCTCTTTAAAACAAGTTCATACTGATCTGCTTATACATCACAGCTTCTTGATTGCACAATATTCTCCCTAAGAATATCTAGATATAATGTGACAGAATTTGACATTTGACCAAATCCTTTTGTTCTCTTTCCTTATCACTTGCTTTTTAGATAGTCAATAAAATGCAGCAAAACAAAGAATTTACATCCTCCCATAAAACCTAATCATTACATACATGTATCTCCCAGCTTTACCCCTGCTCCAGGATCAACCAATTTATGACGTCATTACAGTGCTAAGGATATTACTGCAAAATAAACATTGGCTATTTTTGTTATATCCCAGGTTGATAAAACAGCTTATGAAAGGGCATTCATTTATTCTAGAAATGTTATTGAATGTCTATTATGTTACCAGACAGTGGTGAAAAAAAGCAGATACAGAAAGTGCCCTTGTGTGAGACTTACATTTATATGGGGAGGGGTCTTGATATAGAATAAACGTACAAATAAAATGTAATACCAAATTGTAATAAATACTTTGAAGGAAAGGCAGAAAATAACTAGAGAAATTATAACAGGGCCTGGGGGGACCTAATTTAGATTGGGTAGTCAGTGAAGGTCTTTGAGGAGGAAGCACTTGCTCCCAAGAATGGAGAAGATAATATTCTAGGCAGGGGAAATAGTATTCCATGAGCCTTGAGGAAGGAAAAGACTAAAGGAACTTCAAGAAAGCCTGGGGGCTGTAATGAAAAATGGTGCCGGCTGAGGTTGAAGAGTAGGGAGAGGGCCAGACCAAGTCAGACCCTGTAGGCCATGTTAAGTGATTGCTATTCTATATTAAATGTAATGGGGAGCCACTGAAGAATTTTGAACCCATACGTGGGTTATCATAGTTGCATTTCTAATAAACCATTCTGGCCATAGAGTAGAAGCTTGATCAAAGAGGCTCAAAAGTGAATGTGAGAAGGGCATGCTGGTATAAGGAAATCAACCATTTTTTTGTGAATTGAATGTGAGATTCAGGAGGGTTGGGAAATTGTGGAAGTCATTCTAGAAAATCAATGACACAGTCCCCAGCCTATTTCAGGGCAGGCTCCAGAATTCATGGCATGGTCTGTGTTCATTCCATTTCCCTGCTAACACCACTCCTAGCTACATCCTCAAAAAAGGATCAGCAACTATGAAGAGCATAGCCAAGCAACAGTAATGCTGCTTTTCCCTCTCTCAGGTTATGTAGAATCAATCCTAAAAAAGAAAAATAATAATAAACTACTCGCATGCTTCCTTGAGAAAACATGCCTAATTTAAAAATATATACGTGCTTTCCTAAAACTGTGGGCCCCTGTGGCTCCAGCTGTTAGTTACAATGGTGCATCAAATGAGGGTAATCAATTTAACACAGATGAGTAAAGATATAATATTTCAAGCTGAGCATTGGAATTAACTAAATTTACATGCATGTTGTAGTGGAAAAAGCATGGAATGTAATTTCAGAGGACGTGGGGTCAATCCCTACTCAACCACTTACAAGCTCTATGACTTCAGGCAATTTGCTCAACTTCTCTAAACCTCCAGTTCCCCGTGTATAAAATGTAGATAATAATAATGTCCACCACACAGGAAGGTCATGAACATGAAATGAGTATGTTAAATGTTCAATGGCTTTTCAGTGTAATTATTTTAAGAATATACTTCCAACAATGTAATCAAGTTCCTCAAAATAAATTTCTATTAAAAATAGAAATCATTCTAGAAAATGGCATTTTCCTTAATAACATTTAACTTGATTGAACATATTAATCTAATTTAATAAATTGAAACATGTTAGGTAGTTCTCTGCATCAAAAAAGTACCATACAAACAATTATAAAGGAACTAGTTATAACTTTTCATTATTGTAGAAGTGCTAGATATCAGGAAAATAAAGGGACATGAAATAAATGGAATGTAAAAAATACCACCTTAGTTTCTAAAGAATGAGACTATTTATTTCCAAAGGCAATCAATATACCTTGGAAACAAAAAAATCGTTCAGTGTAAAAGTATTATGAAAATATTTCCAGTGTCTCAGCTCCATCACTTACTCACTATGTGACTTGACACACTTAAAAGTCTGTAAATGTCAATTTCCTCATTTATGAAATGGAGATAATTGAACCTAATTCATAGGTTTATTGTAAAGAGTCAAATAAAGTTGTACTTGTAAAGCACTTTAACACAGTCCCTGACACAAGTAGGTACTGAATAAAGGTCAGTTGTCATTGATATTATTGTTGTTGTCTCAATATCTGAAAGTATGTTTTACGTCTTTTGCTTAGAGAATATTTTGAGGTGTTTATTTCAGATATTTTCAAATAGAATAAGCGAATTCATCCAAGTAGACCCAGTCTCTATCACAATTAACCAAGTGTAGTGGCATGCACCTGTAGTCCCAGATACGTGGGAGGCTGAGTGGGAGGATCATTTGAGCCCAGGAGGTTGAGGTTGCAGTGAGCCGTGATCATGCCACTGCACTCCAGTCTGGGTGACAGAGCAAGACCTTGTCTCAAAAAAAAAAAATTACTCTTTCTAAGGGTTATCAAAGACCTCCACAATGCTAAACCTTATAGAAGTTCTCCCTCTTCATTTTAAATTAATTATGAGTATAATTTACTATTGATCACTCCTTCTCGCTTGAGATAGTTTCTTTCATAGCTTCCAGACACTGCTGTCTTCCAATTTTCCTCTACTCTTACTGGCCACTTCTCCCTAATCTTTGCTGGTAATGATTCTGTGCATCAGCCTCTGCAGTTGACCTTTTATAGGCTAGCTTTCAGAGCACTTCAGGTTCAGTACCTGGACCTCTTCCCTATTCTACCTCTACCCATCCCATTAGTGATCTCAACAAGTATTGTGGCTTTTAATACTATGCACATTCTGACAATTACCAAATTTTAATATCCATCCTAGAGTCCTCCTCTGAACACCAGACATATATATTCAATTACATATTGAGTGTTTGCATTCACACATAATATGCTCTCTAAATTAACACATTTAATTCCTGCCTCCTTTTCTTTTCTTCCAAACTTTTTCTTCCCACAGTCTTCCACATCTCAGTTAATGACAGCTTCATCCTTCCTGTTGATCAGGCCAAAAATCTTGAATTCTTCCTTGATTATTCCCTCCCTGTCACAAACTTCAAATCCAATTCATCAGCAAATTCTGTCCAATCTATTTTCAGGACATATCCCAAATCCAACCCCTAATCCAGCCACTGGTTTCACTTCCACCATTATCACCCTAGTTCAAGCCATCACCTGGACTAAGATATCCTTGCGTTTTCCTCCACCCCTCTTCATAACTCATCTATTCTCCACCCAACAGACAAAAACATTCCTTTAAGTATAAATTAGATCGCATCACTCCTCTGCTCAAACCCTCCAGTGGCTCTCCATCACACTCAAAGTGAAATCCAAAGTCCTTGCAATAGCCAGTCAGAGACCATCCTGAAGTCCTCCTTCCTTCTCAGTGCACTCCAGCCACACTGGCCTCCAACTGCCCATCAAACATGACAGCCTGCTCCAGCCAGCTCAGGGTCTTTGTATTTGCTGTTTCTTCTGTCTGGAAAGCTCCTCCCCATGGATGCCTGCACGGCCCACTCTCTGATTTTCTTTAGGTCTTTTATCTGACATCACATCTCAGTGAGCCCTCCCCTGGCCATTCTACTTAAAACAGAAATTCACCCTCCCTGACCTCACACTTCTTACCTTCCCATCACTGCTTTTTTTAATTACCACCTGACATTCTATATATTTTAGATTTTAAAATATGTTAGATTTTATTAATTTTATTCTATATATTGTCTGCCTCTCTAGAATGTAAACTTACTCTAGAATGTAAAGGGCAGGGATTTTTATGTTTTTGTTTGCTTGCTATTTCTCCAGAACCAAGAGGATCTTGCCATAGCAGGCACTCAATAACTACTTGTTGAATAAGTGGCAATGATGAAGGAAAGCCAAAAATAGATGTTAATTGACCTCCTAAACATTGTTAAAGCCTTAAGGCTTCTGGCACTTAAGTAGGTCAATTTTAAATTTAAACAATATTTTAATGTGCCTGTGAAACAAAATCTAGTATAGCACACATAATAGTTGGTCCCAAGCCAGGTGCAGTGGCACCCACCTGTAGTCCCAGCTACTCAGAAGGCTGAGGTGGATCACTTGAGCCCAGGAGTTTGAGTCCAGCCTGAGCAACATAGTGAGACCCAGTCTCTAAAAATTTTTTTAATAAAAATACTGGCCCAGATCCCACACTTGCTAAAGGTAAGCCAGGCACAGAGCAGTAAGAGGTGTGTGGGCAAGCGAACACAGGGTCTGGCCACTGCACACAGCCAGTCACACTGGCTGTTGCAGTGGGGCAGGCAGCTCTAGGCACCAGCACAGGTGCTGGCTCTGTGCAAGGCTATGGCTGGAACAGATGTACTGCACACATCCACTGCGGTCACTCATGTCTGGATGGAGGGAACACTGTGGCACCCAGAAGCTTGGAGATGCCAGGAACTGCAGAGCCCCAAAGAGGGTGTCACAGCTCTGGCTCAGGGAGCCCGTAGGTCTGGGCTCCCCAAAAGGCCACCGTTCTTCTGTTTTTCTCATCACCCGCAATATGGCAAGTGGCATAGGGGGGTGTCTTTCAGACCTGTTGTGTTACAGCTATTTCAGTCCCGTCATTCAGTAGGTCCTGAGTTCTTGTCCTGTGTCCAGAAAGAACAAGGTACACAGACAACTGGAGGGCAAGGAAGGCAGAGAGGAGTGTCATTGAGCAATGGAACAGCTCTCAGGACATCCACAGTGGGTAGCTCCTTTCCATAGGCAAGTCATCTTGATGTCTGTTCAAGTCTAGCTGAGTCTAGGGTTTTTATGGGCTCAGAAGGGAGGAAATACATGCTGATTGGTCCATGGAGGGCCATGAGCAGGCCCAGAAGAACCGGCAGCCCAGCCCCAGGCTTCATGCAGTCACTGGCTTGAAGGTGCAGTTTCACTAGGGACCCACCCTTTTCTGTCCAGATGTCTGCCTGCCCTCATCAACATGCTGTCCACCATGCCCAGGCTGCTCACAACAAGGGGCACCTGCAGGCCCATGTAGAGCTGTTCTCAGTTGCCCTGACCTCCCTCCCTGAGCTCACTGGTGCCCAAATCTTCAAAAGGGGGCCAAGGTGGCAGGGGGCTGGTGTGTCAGTGCCACCCAAGCATGTGCACACCTGGCTGGGTCGTGACAGCACCCAGGCTCGGCTTCAACTTTGCCCAGAAATCAGAGCAGGCACCAGGAGTGGGAAGAGGCCACGGAGTGGGAGCAGGCACTTCCAAGCCTACAGGGGCAGGGGGAGCTTCCCAGGGCCCCGAGAGTTCAGAGATGACCAGGTCCAGAGCTGCAGCTGGTTGCCTCAGATGTTCCCAGGAACGCAGGGCTCCCACCACTTTCATTTGGTAAGGGGCAGGCTCCCACCTTTTCCCAGCCCCTGCCAGCTCTGTGGAGTGCACAGCCTCAGCCACACTGCCGCCTGCTGCAGCTGGCATCCCCACAGTGGCTGCTCCAAATGGGCCACCACTGCCATCAATTTCATATATGGACAAATCAACAGTATAAACAAAAATTAGAAATCCACATTTGTGTTGTTACCAATTGAATGTCCACAGTGAATTGGCACTGGAGTGCTCACTCGAGATTTTTTTTTTTAACACTCTATAGAAAACATTGATTTTGCTCTGAAAAGTCTTCAAATTAATAAATATTTAAGGAAGTTGAGCTAATTAATATAGCAACCTGCCTATATGTTGGAGATGACACACACCTTCTACAACACTCAAAGCAGCCTTGAAATTGAGATGCCAAAACCCATGATGGGCCCCACCCCCATTTATCAATATGATTTCTTGATCCATTTTCTTTGCTTGCACAAGAATAAACCTCAACCAACAAGCTGTTGCCACGATTATACAACCTCACAAGTAAAGGAAAAATGGAGAGAAAAATGCCTAAAGAAAAAAGGCAGATAAAAAGTAAAACTGCATCCCACTAATTGAGAAAGATAATAATTTTATTAGTGTTGAGAATAACTTTATCTACCTATGAAAAGAAGAATTGCTAAACAAATAAGTAGAATAAAAACCATTCTAAGGAATGTGGCTCATTTATGCATGCCACTTTATTTTCTCATTGGTAAATTTTGTTTCCCAAAAAGATTATTCGTGAAACTTAGTACAGTTGGTAAATATATACTGTGTGTGTGTGTGTGTGTGTGTGTGTGTGTGTGTGTGTGTTATCAAGGCCTGCCACTCCCACTAGACTGTAAGCTCCAGGAGGTCAGGAACCATTTCTGTTTTCCTAGTCAGTATATCTTCAGTATGAAACACAGTGCCTAGCCCGGAGTAAGTTCTCAATAAATATTTAGCCAATGAATAAATAAATGTACCTTTTCTAGCACTCTCTGTGCCTAGCATAGTTTAAATCTGTAGTACTGGTCAATAGATTGTTAACGAATTGCATTTAGAGAATAGTCTTGAGGAAGGTGGTTTTAGAATTAGGAGTTTATTAATTAAACTACTGCAACAATAGTTATAAGTCATTTGTAACTATTCCCTTAGGCATGTGCTTAATTTGACACTATGTTGTTACATGCCTGCTTCATACGAACATTGATATACCTTTCAATTGAGAAAATACCTGTAGTATTTCACACCGTCTACCTGTCCTGGCCACAGCCTCTCTGGGCTTCTTTCTAATACCCTTTTCTAACTGCTCCTCTTTGGTCCTGCAAACTCCTCTTCCTGGTCTGTCCCCTTATTATTGATATTTCTCGGGTTGGTCTTCTTTCTCTCTTCTGTCAGGGAAGCAGTATAAAATAGGGGTTATCAACATGGGTTTAGAGTCAGCCTGCTTGAGGTTAAATCCCAAATTTAAAACTCTCTATCTGTGTGATCTTAGGCCTCATTTTCCTCATGTATAAGATAGGGTATCTATAAAATGTAGATGTTAATAATACCTAACTCACGGGGTTGTGAGGATTAAATGAGCTAATAATTGTAAAGTTCTTCAAACAGTGCCTGATACATATTTAGTGCTCAATAAATGTTGGATATTTATCTATAACCTCTTCCTCTGATATTTCATCAGTTCTCACACTACATCCATCACCTCTTAATATCAATGTCATTCATGACCACTTCACTAACCAAAATTCCCAAGTGCAAGGACATCTATCCTTGCCCTCTCTCTGATGCACCTGAATACCCAGCTGAGTCCAAACCACTCCAACTCAACACACAAATCTCGACTCTTCTTCCCTAAATATCCTCATTTTTAATAGCACCACCTTTCTTCTAACCAGCCCACTTGGAAATTTTCATTATTGTATTCTTCTAGCTGGCATAGCCAGCTAGAAGCATGTGCTGAATCCATAAGTATGTGCAAAATCAATGGTTTCTTGGTCACTTTCTCCCTTCAGTCAGTTCCAGATCCTGGGGCCAGAGGAATCCTTCTAAGACATAGTTTTAATCAAGTTTCCCATTTATCTACAAAGCATGTGAACTTAATGCAATCTTCTCCAAAAGTCCAAGACTTAACCACATTGTATCAGTTAAAATTTTCAATGAATTCTAAGCTTTTCTGCCATCATCCTCTTGCTCACACTGTTCCCTGCTCCTAAATGTCTTTCTCCAATGTCAAATTGTTGCCAATCATTTAAGACCCATCTCAGATGCAGCTTGCTCCATAAAACCTTCCCTGATTTCATCAATAGGATGTACTTCCCCTTGCCTCCAAACTCCTATAACTCTTTGAACTGTTTCTAATGAATTTATCATATGGTACACGTTAGTATGGTTATTTGCCTAAACTTTGAATCTTCCTTGCCAGATTGAGAAGTCACATAATGTATAGGACAGAGCCAAATTTACTATATATTTAGGAATGTCTTTCAAGTTCTCTGAGCCTCAATTTCCTCAAGTTCTCTGAGCATCAGCTTCCTTATATTTACTATGGGGAGAATAAAAGCTCATGAAGACATAAAAACTGGTGTTTACAAAGACAGTTGATGATAAGGGAAAATATTTTTCCCATTATAAGTGAAAAATTATCACAATTAGGTAAAAATATATAAGACACTAAAAAGATTGAAAGAAAACAGAAGAAAAATATTAACAGTAATTATCTTCGAGTGGTGGATTGCAGATGATTTTCATTTTGTTCTATAGTTGCTGACTTTCCAATGTTTCCACAACTAACTTGTATTCGTCTTGTAACTGACCCATCAAACAAACATTTATAGAATATCTTCAGAGACTATACTATGACCTGATGATACAAAAAATAAGAAAAAGCCAGTTTATAAAAGGGTTTTATAAAAGGAAACATTTTTAAAAATACTAGTGTGATATATGGCTCTCAGTACCATCCAAAAAAAGGAAAAAAGACATTTCTGCCTTCAAAATGCATCAAATTTCAGTCATAATGTGACTGGAAAAAGCTTAAGTAGAATAAAGAACCTAGGAAATCACCTGCCAAAAATATTTGCCATCACAAGTTGTTAGGATACTGACACAGCTCTTGAGTTTTGGGTTTTTAGAGCCAAAACTGGTCTACCACTGGGAGAGAAAAACACGAATATAGAGACAATTGCATCAGGTCTGTGATCAAGAATTGATGTCTGGCTCAAATCCGAGAACGCATGTCAAGAAAGATTTGAAGCTGCAAAGGTACATGTTATAGTCAGCACCCTTCATTATTTTAGAAACTCTTCTCAACTGCAAACTTGACATGTCCAAAGCTAGATTTATTATCTTCTTTTCAAAGCCTGCTCTCCTTCCAGGGCTTAAAAACGTGGCTTGAGTCAAGTAGAGACCACACATTCAATGTTAACTGTGCCATTTATTGGCAGAGTGACTTTGGAAAGTTATTTGATTTCTCTGAGCCTTGTTTTCTCTTTATAAAAAGAGGATGATTATATTTATCCTACAGGGTTCTTGAGAGAAATAAATGGGGAAAAATGTATTTAAGGTACTTAGCATAGTACCTGGCAAAAATAAGGACTCAAAAATGGTAATTATTTTGCAGGAAATAGTCACAGCCTACCCAACCTCCCAGGCTAAATATAATGGAGACATTACAGCGATTCTGTGCCGTGTGTGTACCACAATCACCAAGTCCTGCCAATTCTACCCCTAAAATATCTCCGAAATCTAACACATGCCTCCTCTCATGTCTACTGTTACACATTGATTATAGCATTTCTCACCTCTTGATCAAATCAGTAATACGTCCTGACTCCTGCTTCTACTACTCATTTCTGACTTCTCCCACAGTTTCCCCATGCTGACACCAGAGTTCTATTTTCTCAGAGATAAAATAAGACTATGCCACTCCCCTGCTTAAAGATGCCCTGGCCCCCTGTTGCACCCGGAACCAAGTCCAAGCTTAATAACACAGCACACAGCACTACGTTAACAACCCCTCTGCCTTAGCATATCTTTGCCGGTTCACCTTATGCCAGTCTCCCAAGACTCACACATGTTCACCCTAAGCTACAGCCATGCTAATTAATCATTATCTAAAAATTATATTTTGTCTCCATCCAACTCCCAGGAATGCATTACCATTCCTCGTCACTTAACAAACTCCTGCTGATCTTTCGGGAACTCACTCTAAACACCTTTTCTATGAAACTTTTCTCTGAGGCAGAGTTAGTTTCGCCTCCTTTTTACCCTAATAGCATATGTTTTCATCCTGGTTATTGTGCAACATTTTAATTACTTGTTTTCCATGTCTCTTCTCAACTCAGCAGTGAATTGTTTGAAAGCAGGTTCCATATGTATTTATTCCCACATTCCCACTGCTTGGCATCTATTTGGATGGGCAATCAATGTCTTTGAATAAACGCATACTGGTTAAGATTGGGAACTGAGGCTTCACTAAAACTGGAAACTGTGGCCTGTTAAATGTGACTCGGTAAGAATGTTTCACTAACAAATGTTCGCAACAGAGTTGGCCCCAAAATTATGTGACATACTCTGCTTTCATGAAATCATGATAAATGTTCAAAGTACTCATGTCATTAGGAAAGAAGAAAGGAAGCAAGGAAGGAAGAGAGGAAGGAGAAAGGATCTTTTTGCCTGTTTCTGTCCTTCCATTTCTATAGAGTTGTAAAGACTTTCTTAAGGGGAAAACCCCTTAGGAAAAGAATGAAAAGTCCCTTATTGCTATTATATAATAAGTGTTACTTCATGCAAAGCCCTGTAACACACATTAACTTTCATTCTACTAACAGTTCTGCAAACTTGGTGCAATTATCGTCATCTTGCAGATGAAGAAACTCAGAGATAAGTTTCTCCAAGTCTCATAGCTTATAAATGACTGAGTAGAGATTTGAATCCTGGCTTGTGGGAATCCAAAGGCTATATTGTGCTATTATGCCATACTCCCCTTCTACTAGGTGACTCAGCCAATGACCTTCACCCCACCCCACCCATTTCCAGCAATCCTGAGGGAAAAATAGGGAGAAAATATGAGTGAGAAAAACAGACAAGATATGAGCAAAACAAATAAAGCTTGGTAAGAAAACAAAAGGGATCATCTCTTTAAAAATGTATTTAGACTTTTTTAAAAACAGCAGTGAGATTTATTTTGGCAAAGTGCCCATCTAAAATCTATGCAAAAGAAAAATAATCAATGAAACTGAAAATCAAAATATTATTTCTTATTAAAGAACAATGAAAGCAAGCAGGGTCATTTTATTAATCCAGAAACCTAGTAACACTCAACAAAAGGTTTCTGTAAATTTTAATTGCGGTAATCTGGACAGTGTTTTACTATGACTCATTGACTAGAGCCACAATGTTTATGCAATATATTTTACCCTGCTTTATGAGATTGTAACCGCAGTGAAATGCTACTATACATACTCAATTAAAATACACCAGACTTATCAAAATAAAACATTTTGGGAAATAGCATGCTTTTTACTTATTTACTTTACTTTATAAATCCTGCATGTCCTTGGAATAAAATCCACAAAATTTGTTCTTCTAGGTGAGCTTTATCATTCCATCTCCTTACTTGTACTATTTCTGCTCAACACTTGATTTTCTCTATTCTGAAATATGCTTACCCACTGTATTTATTCTCTAGCCTTTGAGAGAGTTAAGCCCTAACATATAGAATGCTTTATACTAGCCTTTTCACAAATGTTTGTCAAGAGTGGGAATACAGGAAGTTCTGCCCTGTACTCTGCAAAGGGGACTGTGCCCAGTAATCGCTGCTCATCTCACCTGAGCTGGCTACTTCCTTTCTTCTCTCTCTAGGTTTTCCTCTCAATGACACTTTCCACTTTTTCCTCATACAATGAGTTATATTGCTTTTCTGTCTTATTTTTCTTCAAAAAATAGTTTATGGGATAGGTATTCCATGGTTGGGTGATGTTTACAGATCTATAATTCCTCAGCCAAAAACATCAGGGTGACAGATGTTACAGAATTCAGAATTTTGGAGGATTTTAGAAATAGAATATATTGAGTGATATCCTATATATTACATAAAATCTTCAGTGGGGTTTGGGGAAATAACCTACAGTCAAACACATCCATATTTCTGCAGCAACTTCAATGAATATTTACGTGACATGAGAGAAAGCTTATAAATAGATTCACATCAGTTCAGTTTAAATGATGCCACCAAATATGTTTCAAAAAAACCTTTCCCTTTTCAGAACTCTTAGGATTTCAAAACTGCAGATGAAGGATTATGGGTCTATACATACTCTAGCTGCAGGACTTGGGGGAAGCAGCTTTGCAAAAAAGGAACCTGTTAGCACTTCATCATTTTGGAGCACGGCCCAAGCTTTGTCTGTGCCCTGCCATTTAAGTATGAACACATGGACGTGATAGATGGTTAAAAATCCTAAAAGTGAAGTTCTAAGAAGACCAGAAAAAGATCCATCACATTGGGCATATGGAAGTATCCACGTCTGGAAATTAAGGTAATATTTGGCAGAATTAAATAAAGCACACAAATGAGCAGGAAGATCATGCAATTTCAAGTATTTTGTTATTTTTCTCTCATTAATTTTTTTCCTGGTTTTAAAAGAAAATCTACCCCTGGTTTACATGTGAGTTTGATTGGACACATGTTCTCAGGAAGCAGGCTGCATACCAGTAGGAGCATGTTCATTATCATACATGGAATTAGACAAGGGGATCAAACCGAGTTAAACAATTGATAATATCACGTACCACTGTCCTTTCTTTTCGAACGTTGTGAACATGTGGATATATTTAAAGGTTTCCTTTATGTTGGATAAAATCAAGGACAGATCTGATTGATTTTACATAATAGGCTATTTCAAAGTAATGAATTAGCTGAACTAATGCTTTCTCGCAAAATAAATACTTCTGAAAGAAAATAGATCTTTATTCCTAAATCCCCCTCCTCCTTTCTCAATTAATTAGATTTTGTTGGTGAAAGGAAGTTAAGAAATTCCGCATAAGCCTGATTATATCATGAATGTAAAATGAGCAGGGCAAATAATGGGCTCTATACTCTTTCAAACAAGTTAAATAAGTCCATAATAGCCCACCAGTTGTGTAAACACTATTTCACTATACTTGTAAAAGAAATATTGACTTACCTGTTAACTAAAATTACCCTGGCATGCTTCAACTAAGCTTATTAATAATTCTTCTGGTGTATGTGAATGTTTTTAGTTGTGGACTTTTATCAAAGATTAAAGAATTAGGAAAACATCCATTCAGCAAGCCCAGAAAGTAGACACGAAGCAGAATACACTTCACCAGAGTCAATTTTAAGAACTTACAATATAAGAGTCAAAAGAATAAAGAGTGGTTTCTATCCTGGCCAGAGATAGTCCATTATATTAACACAGAAATACATTCCAAAATTATAAATAGGAACACCTCTCCCCAACAAAATGCTAAATGAATATCACATTAGCCTACTCGCCTTACATGTAAGATTCGTGATGTTTTTTCTCTGATGTCTCACCAGGATACATCCCTGTGAGTAACTGATTGAAAGAAACCAGAAGTATACATATTTCAGGTGAAAGAAGGTTTAAGATACCATTTGGCCCGACTGTTCCCATAATAAATCACCATTCTTTGCTCCAACTGGTTCTACTGCAGTTCACAAAGATCACATTTTCTTTATTAAAACAAGCGAATTTCTTTCTCAATAAAATCATAATAAACCCATATTCTATCCAGTTTAAGTCTCTGTGTGACTAGAATTCCCAAGGGATTTGGAAAAGGATCCAGGACTTAAAGTCAAAAGGCTTGATTAGAATTTTGGATCCATCACAAACTTTCTGGTCATCATTAGGAAAACCACTTGCATTTTTTTATCTTTAAATATAGGATAAGAATCGTACCTACCTCTTATCAAGACCCAACAAGAACATGTGGCTATGTAAAGGGCTGAGTCAATGTTGATGGTCATTATCATGCAATTTAAGAACCTGATCTTATCAATTAAATGGCATTTGTCACCAAACAGAAACCACTGCTCAACAGCCTTGCTGAAACTTTATTTGTGAAAGGAATTTGGTTTGCTGTATTTTTATCTTTATTAGCTAAGATAAAGTGATTAACATGCATTCATTCAGGCCACAAAATCATCAGCAGCTGGACCATTCCTGTTTTCCATCCATATCATTCTCTATGAAATAAGGTTTACAAGACCTTGAAGATTCATCAGGCCACTCTCAAATGTTCATGTTTCCTGTGCTTTGAGTTTTTACTGAATATGCTTGATTGTAAGTGATCACAGATGAATTTTCACTCACCAGTTCCAACAACAAAATAAAACAAAATTAACTGGTTTATCCAATGGAGAGGTGATAGAACAGAAGTGGCTTTAGATTTAGTTGTTTAGAAGATGACCTCAGGATTTTGCTTCTCTCCCTTCTAATGCTAATATTCCATTTCCAGTGAGCTTTCTTCACGAAGCAGAACAGCAGTCCCCATAAGCTTCAGGTTTGCTTGTCCTTAGAGCTCATGAAGCCAGAGAAGGTCCCCTCATCCCAGGGTCTATGACAATCCCCCAGCCAGATTCAGATTGTTCTGCTTCTGTTATATCCCTACACCAGAGACAGGGAGATGGGGCCATATGACTTACAGTCCTAAGGTGTGGGGGAAAGTTTCCCAAAGAGCACTCTTACCAAAAGGAGAGGAGAGAAATGTTGGGTATACAAAAAAAAAAAAAAAAAAAAAGAAAGAAAGAAGGAAAAGAAAAGCAACAGATTTTTACTATGCCTAACCTCATCCAGCAGAACCATCTTCCCTACTTATTGAGTTAAAAATCTCTCTGCTGTACATAAATTTGTTAACAAACTTCAATTACTGAAAAGAAGAGGGAAGACACTGACACACATTGAAAATCTACTCTGGTCTAGGCCAATTTCTAGATATTTTAACATTTACAACAACCTAGGTTGTTTTAATAATATCCCCCATTTACAGAGAAGGTAACTGACACATAGGCTCATTCTATACCTGTGATCAAACAACCTGAAACTGGCAAAACCTAGATTCAAACACAGTTCTACCTGACTCATTCCACAACCAAAGTGTTGTGCTTCTTTTAGCAACTTTGAAGTCAAAGAAAGTGTTTAATGCCTTTAAACAGATGGTGGGCACAACCATATTTGGAGGCCTATGTGTATGAGTTAATCAGTCAACAAATATTTGTTAAGTACTCACTACTATGAGTCCCTAATATGAGTCCTACAGGTAAAGAAGAGACAAGTGGTCTAGACCCTGCCTCCAAAGTGGTTAAGTTGGAAAAACAAAACAAATATGCATTCAAAAAAAAACTTTAGCTTTAAACCATGTGATACTTATAAATACATTTCAGTGAGACTCATCACCCTTGGGATTCCTGTTTAGAGTGTCATGTCCTGTAGACTGCAGGCTGTACCAGGACACTGCTGCATCGCAGCTGTAGTTGTTTAAATATCTGCTGATTGGTGATTAATGTGGACTATGCTCATGGGAGTTGTCACAAAAAGAATAAGTCTTGAGCTGCCTTCACTAAATTAATAATGTGGGGGTATGGTTGGGGTGGGTTTTTTTTCTTTAAAAGGGAAGGCAGGTAGAAAGAATAACACTTCACTCAGAAGGAGAAAACTTGTGTGTGACCTCAGCTATCACCATCATCTGCATCACCCTGGCTAACCAGGAGGCCCTGAGTCTGTCCATATGACCTATTCATTGCTGCTATAGTCAGCATTGGAAAAGCCAACACATTAAGATTATCCATAGCCAAGGCATCTCACAGAGTCTACATCACTCCCCTGGCACCCCCATCAGAGCTAGAGCTGGTACCTGCAGCTGGAAGACTTGAGGACAGGCTACATCTCTGGAGCTCTTGCAGATATTCCCCAGCACCAGCCTGGAGCATCACAGCCACACTGGGTGGCTAGACCCAGAGGAGCAGTAGCATTTTCAAGTAGTCTGGCTCTCAGGGACTCCTACTCATAGGAGAAGGGGGAATGTACCACATCAAGGGAATACTCAGTGGGACAAAGGAACCCAGAGAGTAGGCCTTAAGTCCTCGATCTTTCCCTTGGTGGGAAGTCTCTTTCAGAAGAGGCACAGCTGCAGTGCTAGGCTCAGCAGAGAAAGTCTTAGGCCCTACTCCAAGAGTCAGGCAACTCCGGTGCTCATGAAGGGTCTTAGAGAAGGGGACATCTTCTCCCTCTCATCCATCACTGCAGACACAGCTGGGACTTTTCCTGTGGGAGCTTGGCATGTGTACACCTATAGGAAGCCTCTCTGGAATACTTCAGGGTGACTCCATCACCACAGGAGGTGCACTCTCCAGGTGCAGGCTTGCATGAGAAGTAAAGTCACAATTCCTCTCTACTTGGAACATCAACAGGCTTGTACATAAAAAGAGGTGTCTATCTGATCAGAATAGCCAGAACATTGGCTCAGGGGTGTCTGAGAGGTAGATGGCTTTCCTGCTGGCCTGGCAAGGGTAGGGGTGGGTACAGTCCTTCCCTCTGATAAGGCCTCAGTGTATTTCACTGAGAGCTCCCCCAGCCACCCCGCCCACCATTTGGTATTGTGTTTAACCACATGCTTTAGCCACATCCTGTTATTACCCATGGATACCATACCCCTATTGGCATGACGCCTGAACTATTCAATCTAGTAAATAAAATAATAGGGAAAGTAAATAAATAAAAAATTGTATGCCATGGGGGAATGAGATAAGCTTCAAGAAATGTCTACCATTCCAATCTTATATCAGACTGTGAACTTGCTCACACATTAAGCATATTGCTACTACAACCAGAAACTGAGAAAGTCATCATACAAAGACTCTCTATAACCAAGGAACTCATACAGAGGCTTCACTCTGGAAAGCACCAAGAGCCAAATTAAGCTACAATAAACTATAAACATTAAAGTCACATCCTTAAGGAGGAAAAAGAGAATTTTTAAAAATACACAGTGAAATCACAAATTCAAGAATAATTAGAAGAAATAGTCTACACAAATGAGAAGGAACCAGAAAAGTAATTCTGGTAATATGACAAAACAAGGTTCTATAACACCCCCAAAAGATCACACTAGCTCCCTAGCAATGGATCCAAACCTAGAAGAAATCTCGGAATTGCCAGATAAAGAATTCAGAAGGTTGATTTTTAAGCTACTCAAGGAGATACAAGGGAAAAGTGAAAGTCAACTTAAAGAAATTTTTTTACATGCAGTATATGGATGAAAAATTCTACGGAGACATAGATATCATAAAGAAAAAACAATCACAACTTCTGGAAGTAAAAGACACACTTAGAGAAATAGATAACCAGGAAAGGACATAACAAAAAATAAAATTACAGACCAATATCCCTGAGGAACAAACATGCAAAAAGTCTTCAACAAAATACTAACTAATCAAATTCAACGGCACATCAAAAATAAAACACACCAGGATCAAGTGGGTTTCATACCACGGATGCAGTATGAACTACTGGACTATGCCCTGGTACTGGTCCATGGTCTCTTAGGAAATGAGTCACACAGCAGGAGATGTGTGGTGGGCAAGTGAGCATTACCACTGAGCTCCACCTCCTGTGAGGTCAGCAGCGGCATTAGATTTTCATAGGAGCGTGAATTGTATTGTGAACTGTGCATGGCAAGAGGTCTAAGTTGCACACTCCTTATGAGGTGGAAGAGTTTCATGATGAAACTATTCCCCCATCCCCCACTTTTGCCCAGAAAGGCTGGGGATCACTGGTTTGACATACTTGAGTCAATAAATGTGATATATCACATAAACAGAATTAAAAACAAAAGCCATATGATCACCTCAATAGATGCAAAAAAGCATTTGGTAAAACCCAGCATCCCTTTATGATAAAAAACCTTCAACAAACTAGCATTGAAGGGACTTACCTCAAATTAATAAAAGCCATATATTACAAACCCACAGGCAACATCATACTGAACAGGAAATGGTGAAAGCATTCCCCCTGAGAACTGGAATAAGACAAAGATGCCCACTTTCACCACTTCTATTCAACATAGTACTGGAAGTCCTAGCAAGAACAATAATGCAAGAGAAAGAAATCAAGGGCATCTAAATGGGAAAAGAGAAAGTCAAACTATCACTCTTCACTGATGATATGTTGGTATACCTAGAAAACCCTAAAGACTCCTCTAAAATAGTCCTAGATTTAATCAACAAATTCGGTAAAGTCTCAGGTTACAAAATCAATGTACACAAATCAGTAGCCCTGCTATATACTAACAATGACCAAGCCAATAAACAAATCAAAAACTCAACCTCTTGTACAGCAGCTGCAAACAAAAACAAAAACAAAATCCCTAGGAATATACTTCACCAAGGGGGTGAAAGATCTCTACAAGGAAAACTACAAAACACTGTTGAAAGAAATCATAGATGACACAAATGAATGGAAACATATCCCATGCTCATGGATTGGAAGAATCAATATTGTGAAAATGACCATACTGCACAAAGCAATCTACAGACTCAATGCAATTCCTATCAAAATACCAACATCATTTCTCTTTTCTTTTTTTTTTTTTTGAGGCAGAGTCTCGCTGTGTCGCCCAGGCTGGATTGCAAGTAGCGTGATCACGGCTCATTGCAAGCTCCATCTCCTGGGTTCACACCATTCTCCTGCCTCAGCCTCCCGAGTAGCTGGGACTACAGGCGCCCGCCACCGTGCCTGGCTAATTTTTTGTATTTTTAGTAGAGACGGGGTTTCACTGTGCTAGCCAGGATGGTCTCGATCTCCTGACCTTGTGATCCACCTGCCTCGAACTCCCAAAGTGCTGGGATTACAGGCGTGAGCCACCAGGCCCGGCCAATCATTTTTCAAAGAATTAGAAAAAATAATCCTAAAATTCACATGAAACCAAAAATGAACCCAACTAGCTAAAGCAATCCTAAGCAAAAAGAACAAATCTGGAGGCATCACATTACTGGACTTCGAGTTATACTACAGTGCTGTAGTTACCAAAACAGCATGGTATTGCTATAAAAATAGGCACCTAGCTCAATGGGAAAGAAGAGAGAACCCAGAAATAAAGCCAAATACTTAAAGCCAACTGATCTTCAACAAAACATACAAAAACAGAAATGTAAAGGACACTCTATTAACAAATGGTGCTGGGAAAACTGGCGAGCCACATGTAGAAGAATAAAACTGGATCTCTGTCTCTCACCTTGTACAAAAATCAACTCAAGATGGATCAAAGACTTAAATCTAGGACCAAAACCCATAAAACTTCTAGATGACAACCTTGGAAAAACTCTTCTGGACATTGGCCTAGACAAAGAATTCATGACTAACACTCCAAAAGCAAATGCAACAAAAACAAAAACAAATAATGGGACCTAATTAAATTAAAAAGCTTTGGCTGGGCACGGTGGCTCACGCCTGTAATCCCAACACTTTGGGAGGCCGAGGCGGGTGGATCACGAGGTCAGGAGATTGAGACCATCCTGGCTAACACAGTGAAACCCCGTCTCTACTAAAAATACAAAGAATTAGCCAGGCGTGGTGGCGGGCACATGTAGTCCCAGCTACTCGGGGAGGCTGAGGCAGAAGAATGGTGTGAACCCAGGAGGAGGAGCTTGCAGTGAGCCAAGATCGCACCACTGCACTCCAGCCTGGGTGACAGAGTGAGACTCTGTCTCAAGAGAAAAAAAAAAAGCTTCTGCACAGCAAAAGAAATAATCAGCAGAGTAAACAGACAACCCACAGAATGGGAGAAAATATTTGCAAACTATACATTTGACAAAGGACTAGTATCCAGAATCTACAAGAAACTCAAACAAGTCAGCAAGAAAAAAACAATAATCCCATCAAAAAGTGAGCTAAACACATGAATAGACATTTCTCAAAAGAAGATACACAAATGGCCAATAAACACATGAAAAAAAGTTAAACATCATTAATCATCAGAAAAATGCAAGTTGAAACCACAGTGAGATACCACCTTACTCCTGCAAGAATGGCCATTATTAAAAAGTCAAAAAACAATAGACATTGGCATAGATGTGGTAAAAGGGGAATACTTATACACTGCTGATGAGAATGTAAATTAGTATAGCCTCTGGAAAACAGTATGGAGATTCCTTAAAGAACTAAAAGTAGATCTACCATTCAATTCAGCAATCCCAGTACTTGGTATCTAACTATATTTGTCTGTTCTTTCTTTGCTATTAAGAACTACCTGATACTGTATAATTTATTTTTTTGAAAAAGAGGTTTACTTGGCTCATGGTTCCACAGGCTATACAGGAAGCATAGTGGGGGAGGCCTCAGAAAACTTATAATCACGGCAGAGAGTGCAGAGGAAGCAGATACCTCTTCACATGGGGGAGCAGGAGAGAGAGAGGGTGAAGGGGGAAGTGTTACACACTTTTAAACCACTAGATCTCATGAGAACTATCATGAGAACAGTAAGGGAGAAGTCAGCCTCCATGATTCAATCACATCCCACCAGGTTCCTCCTGCAACAATGGGGATTACAATTCAACAAGAGATTTGGGTGAGGACACAGAACTAAACCATATCATTCCATCCCTAACCACCCCCAAATCTCATGTCCTTTTCACATTTCAAAACACAATCATGCTTTCTCAACAGTCCCCCAAAGTAACTCATTTCAGCATTAACTCAAATGTCCACAGTCCAAAAGAGCCTGTACCTGTACCCTTTTGTGTATGAGCCTATAAAATCAAAAACAAGTTAGTTACTTCCAAGATACAATGGGGATACAGGCATTGGGTGAATGCTCACATTCTAAAGGGGAGAAATTTCCCAAAACAAAAGGGGTGTATGCCCCATGCAAGTCCAAAACCCAGCAGGGCAGTCATTAAATCTTAAAGCTCCAAAATAATTTCCTTTGACTCCATGTCTCACATCCAGGCAACACTGATGCAAGGAGTTGGCTCCCAAGGCCTCAGGCAGCACTGCCCCTGAGGCTCTGCAGGTAACAGCTTCTGTGATGACTGCTTTCGTGGGCTGGTGTTGAGTGCCTGAGGCTTTTCCAGACACATGGTGCAAGCTGTCAGTGAATCTACCATTCTGGGCTCTGGAGGATGGTGGCCCTCTTCTCACAGCTCCACCAAGCAGTGCCCTAGTGGGGACCCTATGTGGGGGCTTCAGCCCCAAATTTCCCCTCTGCACTTCCCTAGTAGAGGTTCTCCATGAGGGCTCCACCCCTGCAGCAGACATCTCCCTGGACATCCAGGCATTTCCATACATCCTCTGAAATCTAGGTGGAAGCTCCCAAGGCTCAACTCTTGCCCTCTGCATACCCACAGGCTTACCACCAAGTGAAAGCTGCCAAGGCTCATGGTTTACACCCTCTGGAGCAGCTGCCTCAGATGTATTTGGGCCCTTTTAGTCATGGCTAGAACTGGAGTGGCTGGGATGCAGGGAGCAGTGTCTTGAGGTTGGTGAAGGCAGTGGGGTTCAAGGAAGCAGGACACCCAGACCCTGGGCCCAGCCTGCAAAATCATTCTTCCTTGCTAGGCCCAGCTTGAATTCCTCCTGAGAAAATGGGTTTTTCTTTTCTACCACTTGGCAGGGCTGCAAATTTTCCAAACTTTTACACTCTGTTTTCCTTTTAAATATGTTTCAGTTTCAGATCATCTCTTTGCTCACAAATATAAGCTTATGCTGTTAGAAGCACTCATGTCACATGTTGAATGCTTTTCCACTTAGAAATTTCTTCTGCCAGATACCCTAAATCATCACTCTCAAGTTCAAAGTTCCACAGATCTCTAGGGCAGGGGCACAATGCCTACAACCTCTTTGCTAATGAATAACAAAAGTGACCTTTGCTCCAATTCCCAATAGGTTCTTCATCTCCATCTGAGACCACCTCAGCCTGGACTTCAGTGTCCATGTCACTATCAGCATTTTGGTCACAACAATTCAACAAGTCTGTGGGAAGTTTCAAACATTCCCTCTTCTTCCTGTCTTCTTCTGAGCCATTCAAACTGTTCTAACCTCTGCCCATTACCAAGTTACAAAATTGCTTCCACATTTTCAGATATCTTTATAGCAATGCCCCACTCCTGGTACCAATTTTCTGTATTAGTCCATTCCCACATTGCTTTAAAGAACTACCTGAGAATGGGTAATTTATAATGAAAAGAGGTTTAATTGGCTCATGGTTCCACAGGTTGTACAGGAGGCATGGCTGGGGAGGGCTCAGGAAACTTACAATCATGGTGGAAGAAGAAGGGGAAGCAGGCACGTCTTCACATGGGGAAGCAGGAGAGAGAGGGCAAAGGTGGAATGCAACACATTTTTAAACAACCAGATCTCATGAGAACTCACTATCATGAGAACAGCAAGGGGGAAATCCACCCCCATGATTCAATCACCCCCCCACCAGGCCCCTCCTTCAATGCTTGGGATTCCAATTCGACATGAGATTTGGGTGGGGACACAGAGCCAAACCATATCACTATTCAAAGGAAAAGACGTTATTATATGAAGAAGACACATGCACACGTATGTTTACTGCATCAAGGTTCACAATTGCAAAGATATGGAACCAACATAAGTGCCCATCAACCAGTGAGTGGATAAAGAAAATGTGGTATACATACAGCATGGAATAGTACTCAGCCATAAAAAGGAGTAAAATAAAGTCTTTTGTAGCAACTTGAAGGGAGCTGAAGGCCATTATTCTAAGTGAAGTAACTCAGGAATGGAAAACCAAATACCATATTTTCCCACTTATAAGTGGGAGCTAAGCTATGAATATGCAAAAGCATACAGAGTGTTATAATGGACTTTGGAGACCCCAAAAGGAGAGGGTAGGAGAAGTCTGTGGGATTAAAAACTACATATTGAGTACAACATACACTACTTGGGTGATGAGTGCACTAAAATCTCAAAATTCACCACTATATAATTCATCCATATAACCAAAACCCACTTGTACCCCAAAAGCCACTGAAATTTTAAAAAAATGTTTAAAAAAGGAAGAAAGACACACGGTAGGCATTCTTTAAATGTGGAAAGAATGGCTAAGGGAAGCAAGAATAATGTGAGAATAAGCACAGAGTAGCAGTGAATGTGGTATACATAGGGAAAGTGGAGGAACAGGGTGTCCAGAGACACGGGCTCTCTGTACTGATTGTGCAGAAACCGGAGTTAACTCACAATTTTCAGTGGCACTAGCACTGTCAAGTGTTTTGTTTGTTTTTTCACCCAAGAAAGGAAGATGTTCAGACTACAGATTGTGGTCAAGAAATTATATATTTTAGGTGAACAAACAGCGAGGTTTGGACATGAAGGAAGGCACATACACTGCACAGAGAAACAGATCTTCCCAACTCTAAAATTTAGACGTTTATATGGGAAATTTGGCTGGGCAGTCTAAGTGGAGGAAGATTAAAAAGGACTTGGAAAATCAAAAGGGTTTCCTGCCTTCATGATGCTGTGAGGCATTGTGCCCCAGAGTGAAAACTGCATTTTTGTGAGTTGGTGTGGCAGGCTTGGAATATCACCTCTTTCAGCAGCTCACTCAGGTCTGGCGAGGGCTATTTGTACCTCACTGAGGGCTTCTCTCCAAGAAAGCCCTGAATCCTTTTCCTCCTTGTTCCTGCAGATTCACTGTAGGACACTTTTTGAAGCAAGAACGTGCATTTTCCCCCTGGCGCTCTGCAGCGGTTCTCAGAGCCCAGTGTTACTCACATAGGTGGGACTGCTCTCAGTTCAGAGAGCCCTGGGACACTTAAGACGAAAAGTCCCTGGAAGTCAGCAAACAGCCATCTGTCAGTCTGGCATCGATTTACTAAAAGTGACTTCTAGGGTATTCTAAACCACTTTTAAAAAACAAATTAGTCACTTCGACTTCCTCACCCCTCAAGAGATAGGAAGGCAGCAGTGGAGTGCTTGCTCAGGAGCTGTATTTATTTAGCGATTAGCCTAGCACTTTGATTTTAGGGCAAAAGCGAGCCAGACAGTGCGGCAGACGTAAGGATCAAAAAGGCCACCTATCATTCGCCGGGGACGCCTGCCTCCTTACCCTGATAACGTAACTATTTCTCTGCATCGGATTTTAGTTTTTGTGTTTTTGTTTTGTTTTATTGTGTTTAATCACTCCAAGTATCCCATCCATTATTTGAAGCGGGCTCGGAGGAAACGTGCCGCATCCTCCAGTCCTTGTGCGTCTGTTTAGGTCTCTCCGAAGCAGGTCCCTCTCGACTCTTAGATCTGGGTCTCCAGGACGCATGAAGGGGTAAGGGTGTGGGGGTCCCCTATTCGGGCGCGCGGAGCTGAGCGCTGAATCCTCCCGGCGGAGGCTCAGTGGGAGCCGAGAACTCGCCAGCACCGCGCGCTGCCTGCCGCCTCCCAGCCCAGGACTTGGGAAAGGAGGGAGGGGACAAGTGGAGGGAAAGTGGGGCCGGGCGGGGGGTGCCTGGGAAGTTAGGCTGCGCTGACGTCACTGGGCGCGCAATTCGGGCTGGAGCGCTTTAAAAAACGAGCGTGCAAGCAGAGATGCTGCTCCACACCGCTCAGGCCGCGAGCAGCAGCAAGGCGCACCGCCACTGTCGCCGCTGCAGCCAGGGCTGCTCGGAAGGCCGGCGTGGCGGCAACCGGCACCTCAGTCCCTGCCGCGCTTCTCCTCGCCGCCCACGCCGGAGGGGGCAGGAACGCGGCGCCTGGCGCTGCAGACCCCCGCTGAGTTGCAGAAGCCCACGGAGCGGCGCCCGGCGCGCCACGGCCCGTAGCAGTCGGGTGCTGCCCTCTGCCCGCGTCCGGCTCGTGGCCTCCTACTTCGGGCACCATGGACACCTCCCGGCTCGGTGTGCTCCTGTCCTTGCCTGTGCTGCTGCAGCTGGCGGCCGGGGGCAGCTCGCCCAGATCTGGTGCGTTGCTGCGGGGCTGCCCCACACACTGTCATTGCGAGCCCGACGGCAGGATGTTGCTCAGGGTGGACTGCTCCGACCTAGGGCTCTCGGAGCTGCCTTCCAACCTCAGCGTCTTCACCTCCTACCTGTAAGTACTTCCCCACGTCACTCCGGGAGAGAGGCTAACAGGAGAAGGAAGGTTCGTCCAAGGCGAGGCTGGAGGTTCCTTGGCGCCCGCCTGCTCGGGGGGCGGGGGGGAGGAAGGGGGCGAGTTTGTCAAGGGCATCCTGGCCAGGCCTGTTAGGGCCCCCAGAGAAATGCACGTGTCTCGGGGAGTAGCGTGCCGGCACTTTCTGGACCCGCAGAGAAATGGCTTCGAGTGCAACCCGGGAAAGCGCTGCTGCGCCGCAGCTTCCCAGTCCAGCGCTAGAAACATCGCAGGGCGAATTCCTGCAAATGCAGGCATTTGCATGCGGAGTGGGCATTTGTGACCCAGAGCCTGGTACCCAAAGGCAGGCTGCCATCTGGTCCCCGCCCCAACCGCCTCTCTGTGTCTAGTCGCATTCCACGAAAAGAAGGTCTGTAGAAAGTTTCCCCAAAGGAGAAACAACTTGCCCAGCTCCAAAGGGTTTTTAATCTGCATCCCTTGCACGGTGACGTGATGTAACTTTTACTTTTTTTCCTCTTTTCCTCTCTTCCTTCCTCCCTTCTGCCTTCCTTCCCTCTCTCCTTTCTTTTTATTTTCTTTCTTTTTTAACGGCGTGATTAAAATGTGGCAACCACAAACCCCGATTAGAGCTGCCAGAACGTTATCTTTACCTTTGGCTGCCCGCGCCGCGCTTTGAAGTGGCCGCGGCCGCTGTGTAATCTTTAACCATCTCTTCCCCCGGGGAGGAAAGGGGAAGTGGGCTGAAGGCTGTTGGGCTGGTAAACAGCGGCACCGACACCCAAAGGGAGACCTGAAGCTCTCTATCATCCCTGGGGGATTCTCCCACCCCTTCTCTCCCCCACTGCAACTTCCAAAGCCCTGAAGCAGCGGCTCATTGCATAATTTTTTCTGTGGAAAACCCAGGCCCGAAGGTAACAGGTGGTTGGGTGAACGCGGTGACCCAGGAGGAACCCTATTCTTGGAGACCAAAGCGACTACTCTCTCCACCCCCGTGCAAAGCATCTGCTTCATTCCTTCCAGCAGAGAGACCAGGTTCTAGGCCACTCTGGGAAACAGGTGCTCCTTACCACAAGGTGAAACATTTAGGTTTTAGTTCAAGACATTGCAGCGAGCCCACCCCAAGCCCATGCAATCCCAGTTTTCGGCTTCTCTGATGTACCTTGGCAAGAGAGAGTTGGGATGTTTGTGAACCAGTTCTTCCATCTGCTTAGTTGTTTTCTGGAGGGAAGAAACATGAAGAGGCTTGCACAACATTTTCCACTAGGTAGTGATTCTTTTTCTGGAGACAGAGTGAGGAAGAAAAAAATATCTTTTACTTGCTTTAATATTGTCTTTAAAGAAAGGTACCATCCTGCTAGATTTTAGGATTGGTAGATGGCAGGTCGCCTCCTCCTCTACCATAAAGCTATTTTGACTGCTTTTTCTTTTTTATCTGAAAGAATGTTAAAACTATTTTTCCCACCAAGTTTCCCTTCAATTGCACTCGTGCATGTGGTAGTGATATTGTTCCAGGAATGGAAATCTCTCCTAAATGATCATGCTCTCAGAATTCACATTTCCTCCTCCTGAACAGCTATCTCCACTACAAAGCAAAATACTCATCCCCAACCACTCTAGTTTAACTGCTAAAGTCAGTGTTGCACGGATCCCACGCTCTCCAATGCAGTGAATTTCTGAGACCAGTTTGGCAATTTTGCTTAACAGCCTATAACTCCTCTTCCCCATCACCCTGAAGAAGTTTGACTGTATGCAAGGGAGGTGTGCAGTACCCCCAAACACTTAACCTACCATTTAAATCATACATTCATTATAAAATATGTTTAAGAATACAGAAAATAAGCTTACGAATAGTTCCAGATTGCTTTCTTCTCTCACTTGAAAGAACAAACATTTGTCAGGCTTCCGTTACAAAAAGTTGGCATAAAATTCTGCTTTAAACCATTTCCCACATACCTCAAATGCATTTAACTGTGTCCTCCATGTGCTCAGGAGAACTTACTGCCACCTACTGCCAATGTTCCCTATCTATCTATCTATATTATAGATAACCTCTTGAAGTTAAGATACTATTAGGAAATTAAATGCCATATTATTCTCATGTTATGTGATGACAGCCTGTACCTTGGCCTAAGAAGACATTTTCCCAGTGCCCTATGAAATATTAAACTCAGAGTGTCTGTAAAAAGTGATACAGTAAATGTTAAATACTTATTTCTAATGCAACACAGTTCAGGGAATATGAATGCTGAATATAGAAGGCAGTCCTGAAGTAAATAACCAATGTGGTGTTCTATATAATGTGTGATTTCATAATTTGGTGTCCTTATATACTAAAAAATGCCAGGGCCCATGGGATGCCCTTTGAGCAGGTGTTGAGGGTTTGGGGGCTTTGTTGGTTTTTTTACAACCACAGGAATGCTGTGCAGACATTAAGGGTAGATGATGCCCTCTTTTGGTTACACCTAGTATTCTCTGACCATTTCTGTCTTCACTTGTGCAGCCAAAACATAAAAGATGAATTTTGATTTATTCATATTCAAATAAATGAGTATGTGTTCTACTGAGTTTCTTATTTGAAGGAATAACTTCCCTTTGATGTTGAAAGGGAACACAAAGTTATAGCTCCACTCCACTGGGGCCCAGTAGAATTTAAGCCTTGATGAAAAAGTTGCAGTGTACAAAGACTGATGTGGTAAAAAGCCAGGACTACTATCTTTTATTATTTGTAAGAGGTTATCATCATTTATTTAGTCAAAATGTTATCTCCCAATCCCCCTCAAAAAAAGAACAAGCATTTCCTTTTCTTCAAACAGATGGATGATGGCAAGTTCCAGCTGTACACATTTGACAAGTAGCTGTACACATTTACCACAATCTGATAGCTGGCTAGTCAGACTTGTAGGTAAAGAAAGTCCTACATCTCTTCACAGAATGCAAGCACTATTTATGTGCCATTTTGTAATCTTTTTTTCCCAGAAAAGCAAAATTTTAAGCCAGTGCAAATATTAATATTGATTCTCTCTTCTTACTGAGCTGCCTTCCACAGTAGGTCTTTAACTGGACCAATAAACCAAGTGAAAACGCTGGAAAAATCTTGATCTTCATCTCTTCTCTCCCCCCGCTCCCCCAGCAAGTGGTTATGGGCTCTGATTTTACTAACAGGGGCTAATAAAGTTTACTTAGCAGAAAATAAGGAACACACCAAGGTTGAGATATAAAAGCAGACAATAATTGTTTACAGCATTTAATACATCTCTATCTACCAGTTATGATCTGTCCTAAATAAACTAGTTCTAGCATCTAATCTTAGTATAGGTAAGTTATTTTAATGCATCAAATGTGGACATTTTTATTAATAGGGTCTTAAAAGTAAACTCCTCTCTGCCACTTTGATGTGTCTGTCATCTAGTTAGTGTGACATTCAGATAGAAAACTAAATCCTAATGAACATCCTAATATAATAAATATACTTTTCTTTATTGGTCCAGAACAGCTATTTTATTTTAAAAAGAAAACTGAGTTTTTCTTTGCTGTTGCTTAAAGGCATTCACATTTCATCCATAAGCAAATTTATGTTATATAAACCAAAGGGACCAAGAGAAAAGATATTTTTTAAATTATATGTAGTTTGGTTACTTTTTCATATGTAACTTTGAAACAAAATTTAATTTTACACATAACTCGTAAAACTAATGTTAATAAGAACGGAACAAAAGCCACAATTAGTTAAATTAGGCACCGCCTTAATATCATAAATGTGTTTTAAGTATTTAAGATGCAGTTTCAAAATGAAAGATCCTTTTTAGAATCTTCTTTGAAAATGAGTTAATATAGTTCTGCTTCTCTTCTTATCATTTCTTAAATAAAAGAAAATGTACTTTAGAAATGATTACAAAAATAGTAACTCTTATAACAGCCTTAACATTTAGATCAATTACAAACATTATACAGTTTGCTCTAAAATGTACTTTTAAAATTGTTTAAAATATAATGATGCCAGTAAATTTTCTTCATTTTAATGAAGTTCTTTCTTTTTCCCCAGGATTCCTGGGGATTTTTTCCATAGTGTTTTTGTTATGGGGTGAATTATTAAAACTAATTGATAATTAGTCTAAGTAATTTTTTAAAGTAGTGAGCTTATTCAAACAATTTTGTGGCATAAATTAAAAATAAATATTACTGAATATATTTAACATACGCATGACAGAGTTGGTGTGACAAGAATGAATTTTTACGTATAATAAACATGATCCTCAGTTGTTTTCTTTCTTCCTTACGCATTTTCCTCAAAGGAAAGGAGTTCTGGTGTAGCAACAAAAGGTAGCAATCATAAATGAGTTAGAAGATCGGAATCAAGAAATAGCCTGTGTAGTTAAACAACATCATGTTTTGGTAATAGACCAGTCACACTTGGATGTGTTTAAAGAAGTTCAGAAACACAAAACTGGTCTATGATTTCTGAGAGTTAAGTATTTTATCTGAACTATTTTATTGTTTTCAGTTTTCAAAATATATATCTATCAAAGGCATAGAAATTTCAGATCAAACAATTAACCCAATAAAGCTATCAAAATTAAAGACATTATAGAATATTTATAATTTTATAACTGATACTTAATTTTGACTTACCTTAGCAAAGCATTTTTTTATATTTCTTCTATCAAATTCATGCGTTTAAGTCATTTTAGCTACAAATTTAAGTATGTTTCTGAATAATCTAAATCACATGCCGTAAGACAGAAATGAAAAACAGTAGTGGGTTGTCCAATAAGCAATTCTGTGAAGTAATGTTTTTGTTTGGTTCAGTTATTATGCAAATTTAGAATAAAGCTAAATGGCACATTTTCTTGTAAACACTTCCCCAATAGATACTTCTGGTAGACTGAAGTCTTCATGAGAAGACAAATTCCTTCCTATAAGATTCAACTTCCTCACTCCAGTTGCAATATTTTCCTTTATAGAGCCTCATTTTGTAGTAGAGAGACGAATCAGACTGGCACTAAAGCCACAACTAGTATATTACATATAAAACAAAATGAGCTGAGTATCTAGTCCTGTTGCTATTTTTGATGTATCTTGGTAGAATTTCACTTGTTAAATCTGCCCATGAGTTCTAGCCCACTGCAACTCTTTTATTCCCAGATCTGTCAGCTTTAATACACACTTTAATTTAACCATTGTAAATAACCAACTACATGCCCAATTTCACCTATGGAACTCTATGCCAAAAGGAGACATTTCACACTCTATAATGTGGAATTTTTAATTAAATTCTCATAATTCAAAACTGATTTTGTTCTCCATAAGTTATATGGTGGGAAGCAGGTCCGTTCTTAGAATCTGTGGCATTTTTCTGTTAAATGGATTAAGCCCAATGGGAATACCTGGCTTGAAACTGGAAGGGAGAAAAACATTAGTCATTTGATTTCAAGAAATGGAATAATATATCTAGTGGTAATGCTAAAAGGCTCTTAACAGGGCATTAGCATTAGTGGAAAACTATTTAAAAGATGTTTCATAAGCAGAAGTGCTTCCATATATCCTCATGTATTACTTCTCTTTTTAAATGTTTAAGTCCGGAATTGGAGACACTGAGATTTACTTGGAGAGTATGCAAAGGAACCAACTCCTGAGCTTGTAAACAACTTCCTGAAAGTCAGACAGAAACACTCCAGGGTTTCATGGTGGGCTCTTTCCTTCAGGGCCTATTCTTCTTATTTGGCTGTGAGCTCCTCCAGGGTAGGGCATTTTCCACTTTGTATCCCAAGTGCCCATACCAATGCCTGGCTCTTAAGGGAGTTCAGTAAATACCGGTAATGTTGAATTGAGTAGAATTGGCTGAACCAGCTGCTGAAATCCCAGTGGCTAATAGGAGTCAGAGAAAGACAGGTGAGAACTACTAGTCCGCAAGTACAAACAACACAAGGCCGCTGGCCACAATTATTGTCCAGCCCCATTTGAAATACAGCTGAATTGTGTTCAGTTTAAATGATGCAATGAGTTGTTTATTTTAACACATGCCATGATTTACATGTATAAATTACTTTATTATTGTCATAGCAATAGTCATAATAACTGATAGTTGTATTGTGTTTCCTAAGTGCTCGGCACTGAATACTTTACTCAGTCATAGGCCCCACAAAGGTACTAAATATTTACTCAGTCAATGCCCCCCTTGTGGTGGGGCAACTTGTGACGTTAGGAATGATAATAGTACCTCTTATTAGGTAAGCTTACTGTAAGCTTATTTCAAGTATTTCCATTGCTCAAAATATTTTTGGACTTCCTTTGAAGTTATCTTCAGGGCCAGTTTACAGCAACCCAAGAAAACAGGCTTTCCAATTTATACTTATGCCTTGTAATCATTTTAATTGGTGCTGAAATATTTTGGCCCATTTTTCTTTTCAGGAACACAATTTATGAAGCCCTAATACCAGAAATATTTTTTCAGGGAATTCCAGAGCAAAATGCAGTTTTCAATTTTCCAAAAATGTGAGCATTACATTATATAGTTTAGGGCCAATATTACAAGTTTAGTAGACATCTTTTTATATATCCATTTTCTTACTACCACAGAAACAACTTTTCTTGTCTCCAAATCAGAGATAAGTTGCAGTAGCTGCCAGAGTATTGTGAAGAGGGATCAATAGATTAGTAACCATCTAGGCAAGAATAAAACTTTTTTCCTATAACCAGATCTATGTGTCAAATTAAGTAGCTGCCTTCTTTGGAACTATTTCTCAGTTCAGAAAGATGTGAACTTTCTTAACAGGCAAATTCGATTTGAGCTTGTATTCACCTTTAAAATGGATGAGATGAGATAAATTGTTGTCACAAAGGTATCATAATGTTATTCATTTGATTCACAGTAGAAAATTGTTTCAAAGTTTTATCAAATCCCCCAACATATTTTTAAACTACACATGGTTTAACCATTAGACAATTAGTGATACAGACTTATGTGTCAATTAGAAATCTGGATAAGTCATAGAAAAGTCCCCTCCTTCAAACAATGAAAAACCTTTTCTGAACTATGCATTTAATTTCCTCAGTCCTTTAATTCCGCTTATTAACCTGATATACATTAATCATTTATTGTATTACAAAGTCAACAGAAAAAAACACTACTGATGTTTAGAAAAATTAGGATATGTTTGGGGTACAGTCTCTAGAATGTTTTAAAATAGTACTCTCATACTCCAGCTTTTTACTGACTTAACAATTTAAAATTATTCGACAATCTCTAATTTTCAAATGTCCTATTTTTTCTATATGCACATTTTCCACACACTCATTTTATCCTTCTTGCCTTCAGAAGGAGTGTTTGCTTCTTCTTCAAACAAGGACTGTGACGGCCAAGGGGGAAGAAAGTGTCTCATGCACACAATAACACACACACCAACAACAAACAATTCCTTTTGTGCCACTTGCTTGGCAGAAATGATACAAACGTTGGCAGGGCATAGCCGTGGAGGGCCGACCCTTTACAAGGGAGAGACTGTGGAACTGGCTGCTTGAAGGCACCTTCAGTTCGGTTCAGAAACTGAAATGCAGAAGACAATCGTCCTGGCAAAGGGAGCCCAACTCCAGCTGAGAACGCGTGCATGGAGCTGACCTCCCCCCTCAGCCTGCCAAGCGAGATTAAGCTTTCCTCAAGTGGTCCCTTGTTAGCCTGTCCTTTTTTCCGTGTTGCTCATCTTTCACAACCAGAAGCCAAGTGTTTCAAACTGTTCCTCAGTTTGCAGCCAAATTCCTTTATTTCTCCCTTCCTCCTCCTTGTCTCCCTCACACACACACAAACGCACACACACACACAACTGTGGTGACTAACCTTACATGCGTGCCTTCTTTTCAAAGCCTACACTGAGAAAATAACCTTAGAATATTTAAGTTTCACTAAAACACTGGTAAATACTTTTGTTCTCCCTTTTTCTTGAAACCTTGATTAAGTGGAGCAGAGACCTCTACAAAAGATGTCGATTTGTAAAAATAACCTTTCTTTGATCAAAAAAGCCACAAAAGTGTACTTCTCAGGAAAGTAGAAAACCACACATGATCTCAAGTGGAAAAAATATAAAGAATTTGCTGAATTTTTAACCTTAGTACATAACAAGGATATTATTTTAAAGTTGGTTGGTTAATGTGGGCTGTGTTAGAACTTCCAATGTGTTGTGTTTGGGTTTATGCAATGTTATTTTAATGAGTTTATTGGTTCGATGCACAAAACATCACATGGTGCTTGAAGGTTTTAGGTTATAAATTTTCTTGTGAGGCACTTACTTGAAGGAACTCTGTTACATAATCAATTGGTCCTTAAATCTTACTGCACAAAATATAACCTTTCAGTTTCTTACATATGTGATGATTATTATGTGATTATGAAAACCAAATAAAAATTTCCATAGAAGATGTTATATTCCTTAATGAACTATTTTGTATATATATTGACGTTTTCACAATAAACATTTATTTCACAGTATCTGTTGAGCGAATCTACAAAGTGAATTTGGAGTCTTCTAGAAAAGACCGAGAATAAAGAATCTTCCTCTTTATTTTGTCTTTGTACTTCCTGTCCTGAAGGGACCCTTAGCAGACATGCCTGCATTTGGCAATAGGCCTACTCTATCATTGTTACAGTGTTAACTGTACAATAGAGAAAAGCCTAGAAAAAGAATGGCAAGAGAGGTGGAAGGGCTAACGGAAGAAATTTGCTACCCAAGGGACAGTGCTGACGGAACTGAGAGACTGTGAGTTACTGGACTCCACTAGACACCTGTTCCCAGGGGATACACTTCTCCTGTGTCTCTCTTTGCCTTTCTCCATCCCTTGCTTCAAGATAGTATCAGAGAACTGAAAGGATGCCTTTTCCATATCTCAGACACTTTCCCCACCAAGGGCTTCAAACTAGAAGATGAAGGGAAGTTTAGAAAAAGGAGTCCTTGGGATTTAAGTATCAACTCCAGTCACCAAAATTGGGGTCTCTGATTTTAATTTGGAAAAGCTACATTACTCTTCCTGTGGTAGAAGATCTTAACTCATGCACAGCCCCTGTTCTCCCGCAGCTGTTGTTCTCTGGGACTCAGTGCAATATAGTACAGGAGGAAGTTCAAGATCTTTTTTTATTGAGTCTTCAAGCTCGGGTAGCAAAAGGAAATCCTACTTAAACCAGATTCTCCCAGGATATGAGCATATCTCATTTGAAGATCTTAAAAGGTTTAGCAGCATGATTAACTGACAGCAAGTGTCCACCTTCTACCTTCCAGCTGCTGGCCTTCCAGGAAAACATCTACTTCCCCAGAGTCTTAAAGTCATAAGTGTTAGGTAGATATGTTCTGGTCCTGAATGACTACTGCGTAGTAATTTGAAGCCCTCTTTGCCTTAGCTGTAGGACCATCTCAGAATATAATTAATTGTATATTGTCAAGGAAAGCAAATTTGGGGAGATTTATGTTAATTATAATAAACCTAATTTAGAGCTTGATCTAATACCTAACTACATTTAGAGTAAGTTCTACTGTGAAGAACTAAAAGGATAATCTTTTATCCACAAATTACCAGAATGACTAAGCTGTATATCTAAGGTCACATTACACAATGGAAGACTGAAATTTAATTGCGATTGCTAGAGCATTACCCTAATTGCCCAAATAAACAGAATTAAAATCACTTAGATGGGTTACAAAGGATTTCAGTGAGTCAAAAGCTATGGCTACCCAGGGAATTTAGAATGGAAAGAACCTTGGAATTTACCTAATCCAACGTCTTTATTTCACAGATGATGAAATTTATGTTCACAAGGGGTTAATGACATTCCGAAAATCACGCAGCTAGCAAAGACAGAATTGGACTCCAGATCTCCTGAAAACCCCAGCCCAGTACTACTTCTTGGTCACCTTTATATTTCAATGTCAAATACTCGAATGAACTCAAAAACTCCCAGTTACTTTTCCAGATGTTGCCAAATAGCCTGTTGTTTACACGTTATGTATGTCCATATCTAGATGTGTACCTGAATTTTAATAATATCATCTTATTTCGATCCATTGTAAATACAGACGCAGTGTCTCTGTATTACCTAAAAATCTGCAGAGCAAAAAGGAACACTCAGATTTAGTTTGAAGAACAATTAAGCATAATTAATTCTCCAAATGTCTGTTCAGAGTTGTCATTTACTTCTTTTTTCTTTTTTTGGTAAAGATGGGAGTATGGCTATGTTGCCCAGGCCGATCTCGAACTCCTGGCCTCAAGTAATTATCCACCTCAGCCTTCCAAAGTGCTGGGATTATAGGCAGTAGCCGCCAGGCCCAGCCTCTGTTCATAGTAGTTAAATATGTGATTATTGTAATTAAAATTTCATTTATGACCTTAATTTGATCACATTTTGTTTGCCTTAATGTCTCTTGTAACTGTTCTCTTTCTCTTCTAGCAGTGAAATTGCACTAGTCCAGTGTCTGCTCACTTTTTTCCAGGATAACTGTAGCAGTTTCCTGTCATGGTCTACGTAGGCCCCGAACACATACACACACACTCCCTACTATCCTGCTAGTCTCTTCAAGATGCACCTCTGGTCATGTCTTACCTATATTCAATCCTTCAGTGGTGTCCTGTGATTTCATAATAACTTTTAACACCTCAGTTTAGCCTACAAAGCCAACTATTTGCCTCATCCCTAACCTGCAACCCCTGCTGCCAATTCCCCCTCCCTAGCTCCCTGTTAAAAGAAAAACCTTAGACAAATTAAACTTAACAGAGTTTAACTGAGCAAAGAACAAATTGGGCAGCCCCCAAACCAGAATAGGTTCAGAGAGATTCTGGAGCTGCCATGTGGTTTGAAGATTTATGGACAGAACAGGGAAAGTGAAGAACAGTGAATGGAAGTGGGGTGCAGAAACAGATGGATTGATTACAACTTGGTGTTTGCCTTATTTGAACAGAGTTTGAATAGTTAGCCGTCTTTGATTGGACAAAACTCAGTGCTTGGGACAAGAGGAAGTTACAGTCTGTTTTCACATCCAGTTAGGTTGCAGGTTACTATGTACGGAGAAACCTTTAGGCCAAACTTAGAATATGTAAAGGGGTAGCTTTGTCTGAATTTAACACCCCAAGCTCTCTTCTCTCCAGCCATTTCAAACTGCATCTTACAATTTCCCTGTTTCATGCCTCCAGGTGTTCACATGTGTTGCCATCTGCTGAGATTGCCTTTCTTCTTTTGCTAACCTCTATGAGTCTTTCCATACTCAGCTCAAATGTCATCTCCTCTGGGAAGCTTTCTGTAACTCCACATTTTAGAAACCTGTCTTTGATGCCCCCACATCATGCTGAACCCACTTTGATCACCATATTTCATCTACTTGTCTGTTTCCTCCACTGGACTATATACCCCTTGAAAATTGGATCAGAACACAGAATTCTTGTATATTGATCATATTTTTCATTTTCTCTATTTTATGGTGCTTTGACAACTTGGAGCCTTGCTGCTCCTAGAGAGACTGCCCCTCCTAGGGCTAGGGAATTCCTGGAGAGAGCAAATGATTTTCTTGGGAGTGCACCTTTCATATGCAAACCAACCAATCCAAAATCCATACCCCCTAACCACTCCATTTCCCAGGCTCTTTCAGGGCTCTTAACTCTAGGTCAATATTCTCCTGTTCCGCTCACCCCAAGCTCGGATTTCAATAAATTGGGATAGCCCCTACATCCCACAGCACGCTGAAATTATTCAACTAGCCAATCCTAAACCTGCTTACCCGGCCTTGTCCATTCCTTCCCATGGAAACCACAATGAAGGACCTAGCCCATGCTTTTCTTCTGCTCCTTCTATCTCCAGACTGAGCCCAGAGCGTTCCTGTGTGGCTCTGCATGGAATGGTGGGCCCTGCCCTCTTGGGAACTGTGAGCAACAAACTCCCTGTTTAATAGCAGTCACCTCCTGATCTGTTGGCCTCATCACACCTGAATAATATTAACACCTACATTTTAAAACACCCTGTGTCCATGTATGTCTGAATCTGGGCAACTTCAAAAGGGCACATAGCCCAGGTACACTTGAAGGACAGTCAGCACAGTTTTCTCTCTGGAAGGCACTCTTCTGTTCCCCTAAACTCTGTGTAAAACTCAAACTTTGTCCACATGCCTAAGACATAAGATGCCATTTTCTAGCTACCAAATGTGCATTGGAGTGAGACTACTTGATATAATTTTTGATATAATCTTATAATGTGATGACAGAGAGATTCTTTCCTCTAAATTTGGCAGACTGATTGTTTGGAATATCCCAAGACAGAGGGAAAAAAATTCAAAAAGTGCTGTTGATGCTTTTACCCATAGTTCCTCATTTGACCCTCCTAACAAACAGTAAAATAGTTATTACTATCAACATGAGAACATTTCTTGATGACTATCGCAGCCTTATCTTCCGTGACTTTGACAAGTTACTCAATGCCTCGGTTTTCTCATATGTAAGATGGCAATAATAATGACATCTACCTGACTAAGTTGTTGTGAAGACTGGTGAGATAATGCACATAAAGCACTTTGCATGGCACCTCACTTGTGTAGGATGCATTATATGTTAGGTGCAATTATTTCTGTTGATGATGGTGCAGTTATTATCACACTAAACTCATGCTTTTCAAGTATACCATGTTGTCTCTTACTGTTATTCCCTAAATTAGCTAAATTAGTTGCCCTGAATGTTTAAAAGTATAAGTGTAATTTTCATTAAACAAGATTTCTCAATGTTAAAAACAAGAAAAGAACAGCAGAAAGGCACCTACTAGGTAAAGAACTAGAGGAGAAAGAAGGGGCATCTTCAAATGAATTTGGCATCACCCAGCAACTGTCATAAATAAAAATATTCTAACTTTTGTTTCTGATCCTTGGTATCAAATAGACAAAAGATTATGAGTTTTAAATGAAGTTTCATATTTGCACATGAGTATGTAGCATTTTGAAGACACTGCACAAATCTCCAGGATAGCTGAGGGCTGAGTGGACACTTTGTCACAGAGAGTAGGCTGATGGCACAATATTAGGGCTCTACTTCTCAGATACAATTTAATGAATGACCCAGAATTTGTAGTCCTGGGCTTGAATTGCTTTTATCCTTTCCTTTTTTTTTTTTTTTAATCTCATCCATCCTCATGACTTTTTCTGACTGTGAAAGAAAAATTCAGGTTGGTAGCTTCTTGTGCTCTTAGAAGCTCCAGTATCAGCCGTTGATTTGCTACAGTGGCAGGCAAGAGATGATGGATTTCAGGGGACTGAGAGAAGGTCGGGAAATCAACCTTCCTTCAGAGCCAAACATACATTCAGGAAAACTCAAGATTTCAACACAACAAAAATGTGTTTCTTTTTTTTTATATATTAACTGAAAACATAGTTCTACTTTACGAACAAAAACTGATTTAAGGAATGGGCTTGTGTCTACCTGAAAATATATCCAAAATAATCTAATTTTCATGAGGAACTTCAGCACTCATCTTTGATAAGCAGCAGTTGGTTCAACATAATTGCGGGAAATATCTTTCAGTCAGTGATGGCGATGAGGCTAATATCATTCCCTGAGAATAATAGGTATCAATGATGCGAATCTGTGTAGGAGAGGGGATTCAAAGTTAAATAGGGGGTCAAAGTATCACTTGGACTTGTGTTTCAAGCAGGAAGCCTCTGGAAATAGGCCCAGTGATCCTCAGGGTAGAAGAGAGATAGGTGAGCAGTTCTTGGAGCAGACAGTCTTTTAATCCTATTGGATGAGCCTGTATTACTGTCTCTGCAGATGTTCTGTACCCTTCTGCAAAAGAGGCAAGCTGGGTTTTCCCATAACTGATGAAATCAAGAGAGCAGGTCTGAAAAAAACAAGGGAAATCTCCTTATATCTTACTACATGTAAAAAGAAGATTCTGGAATTCCTGAGTGCCTACTGAATTAATAAACCAGGAAGCTGGTTTATTTTACCACTCTAAATCGAACATGGAAGAAACCGTCAGATATCTACTACGTATCATCCAGCAGTACAGATTGGAGAAGTAGACTCTGTCAGCCCACCTTTATCAAACAGCGTAAACAATCACCAAACCAAGGGAAGCAGAAGGCAGCAAAAGTCAAATAATTTCCAATGAAGAGTCAGAGGATCTCTCTCAGACAAAGGGAAATCCTTCAAGTGGAGAGGAGAGCGTAGGAGGAAAGTGGCAGCCCAGAGGAGACGAGACTGTGGCAAATTAGAAAGAAATAAAACAATATCCAAAGGAATTCAAAGGAGAGGTGAAGTGCAAGACAGAAGAGGGAGGCAAGAGGACTACCTGCCAAGCATAGCACAGAACTTGGTTACTGGCTCCACTGTGGAGCTGGCTAACCCCATGGGTAGAGTACAGTCCTTCGAGGTATCCACAAGGCACGCACACACACAAACACACACACACACACACACACCCCACAGCCACATCTCTGCATATACACGAAGGAACAAGAAAAAAAAACACTCACTGTGGAAAATACCCTTAAAATCTCAAAATATATATCTAACCTATAGGATAAAGCAACCAGAATACTCCTGGGAACTGGGAAATAATTATCACTATGGTGCAGGGGGAAAAAAGCAAACAAAAAACAAAACCAAAAAATGCAGGAGAGTAGTACACTAGATTAGAAGTCCAGGTATGTAGTTCTTAAACTTGCCAACACATTAGTTCCAACTGGGAGCTAATTTAACCATGTTAAAGCCCAGATCCCACATCAAACCAACTAAATCACAATTTCTGAGGGAAGGAACTAGGCATCAGAATGTACTTCAACTCCCCAAGGCAAATTCAATATGCGACCAAGTTTGAGAACCACTGGTCTGGGCCCAGCTACCCCACTAATCAGCCACAGAATCTCTGGCAAGATGCATATCCTCCCTGCCTCGATTTTTTTTTCTTTTTTTTTTTTTATTAATTTTTTTTTGCACACAAAAACAATAAACATTTTCTAAAAATACATACAAACAAAAAGATGCGTATCAAACATATTAGGAAGGTTGCACATGGGAAGTCGGGGAATAGAAATGGGGGGTGGGAATTAAAATAAATGAGAGAGGGACTTTATATGGATCAGTGATAATAACTCAATCCTCTATTTGACGAAGAAGGAGAAGGAAGAGGAAGAAAAAGAAAGTGGGATAAAGGATCAGAAAGGGAGGAAAATAGAAAAAATTAGAGTATGGCTCCAGGGTAGACCTGTTTTGTTGTCACTGAGTTGGTTGGTTGGTTTGTCTGTTGTATTTTTCATATGTTTCGCCATGTTGGCCAGACTGGTCTCGAACTCCTAGCCTGAAGTGATCAACCCGCCTCGGCCCCCCAGAGTGCCGGGACCACAGGCGTGAGCCACCACGTCCAGTCCCCACATTGCTTCTGGCCTCTGTGGTAGACCTCCCAGACGGGGCGGTCGGGCAGAGGCGCTCCCCACATCCCAGACGGCCTGCCTCGATTTTTGCATCTGTAAAATAAGAGAGGCGAACACATGTTCTGAGGTCTCTCCTAATTCAGTCATTCTAGGAGTACTTGACGTTTGTGTGTATTGCAATAGGGCAGGTGTAGCAGGATTGTAGAAAATGGGAGGTTTCCACACACCCACATCCACTCCCATTTTGGGCAGCAAATCTGGAAGCATTGTTTACTCTCCTGCAGTGAGCATTACTTAAAATGACTATTTGTTTTACAGTTTAGAGAGCCTCTGTAGGTAGCCTCAGGAGCCCATTCATTTCATTAACATTAAATCAACAAGCAGACCTTCTTTCTGCCTCTCTCTAGCAGGATTAATGGATTTTGGCATGATTTGTGCACCTAGCAGCAAAACCTCGTGCTGAGAAAGCTAGCAGGCTTGACTAATTCCCAGTAGTGCTAACTTCATAAACTTACTTTAAGCTTTTAACTTTGACTAAAAATTAAAGGTAATGACTTCATGCTGTTGTTTGGATGTATGATACTCAATATACACAAAACAATTATACAAAAATGACAAACTATTTGATAAATTAACATTGTATATATATGTGCATGTAGATATGGTTTTTATGCTTATGAAAATACTCAATTCTGTATATATAAAAAGATCCTCTAAAACACTGAGAGATTTATGTAATAAATAACCATAGTAAATAGAGTATTGACAGATGTATTTGTAATTGTAAGCATAAAAATTTATGGTTAGAATATTATAATATACTGATAGAAGACCCAGTTTCACATGATAGAACATTGACTATGAGAAATTTTCTAAGAAGCAAAATTATTCTACTCTATGAGACCAGTTATCACCTATAAAGCATTCCCACACATGACTATGCTTATACTTTTTTATTCGAGTCTTACATTAAATTCAAAACTTAGATAAGTCCACATGAAGACGGGGGAGAAAAGGAAAAAATACAATATTTCCAGCCCATCTGACAAGACTACATAAAAAGCTTTTGATCAAAGGGTCTTAAGTACACTTTACTGGTGTGACAAACAACATTTTTATCCCTTTATTATATTTATTTTTCTTCTGAAAACTGTGGTGACCAGGGTATGGTTTGTGAAAGAAAGCTGGCAGGGTTGTGTTCTTTGATTCCTAATTAACACCTTCAGTCTCAAAAGAGAACCAACAGAAATACCATAAAATGTTGCAGCTGCATTGTGATTCCGCTTGGTTGGTTTGTTAAAAGTCGGCTGGGCATTGGCAGCTGCAATAAAGGGAAAGCTCAATGGATGTTTTGTATTGTGCCCACTGAAGTGAAAGAAGGCAACCATTTTATTTTTCAAATGGGCAGCTGCAGAGGGAGGTTTAAATGGAGCTAAATGCAAGATTTACTGTTAATTTATAGTAAATAAATAAAGAAAATAAAACCTAGCTTTCCAGTTTTTACAGTCACAGAACAGACATTTTAGCTAGAAATTATTAAGGACAATCATTTCAGAGCTTTTTAGCAACCAATTTGGGGGAATTCGGCAACAAGGAATAGCATTCATTTAAAATCAAAATAGCCTTTTTGAAAGAGCTGAGCAAGCCAAAGCTTTAGAAGCTGACATTTCCACTTTGAAAGGTAAAGATATATCTTTCCTGTCTTGGGTAACGTAACTCCCTCGTCCCACTTTATTGAAACCCTAAAATTTGTTCAGATGGAAATTGAATAAGATTCCATACACCCGCATCTCACTTTTTTTTTTAAGATCATGGAGTTGAATTTTGCCTATGGTAGGGGAATAAAGGAGGCATTTAACTTTGGTCAGATAAATCTCACTCACATTCAAAAATGCAATTAAGGAAATATGTAAATCTAGATGTTTCATCAAATGCTAGCTAAGGGGTTACTAGTTCTTTTCGAACACAATGACTGAACTAAAGAACTTTAGTGTCTGTGTAAGAACCATTGTCCAAGCCGCAGTCCCTGTTGGAAACAGAGTCCGGCCTGGCCGTGGGAAATACCTACATATTTGACACAGACCCCATTTCTGAGAGAAAGGGGATGGAAGAGAAAGTATGGAGATTTTACTGTTGCATTCTAATCAACCATGATCTGCCTAATTTGCTTTGATCAGGAAGATAAACTAATTTTTCTATGGGCTGGTTAAAGGTAATTAGCAAGCCAAAGCTTTCATGTTATTTCAAAAGAGCTAAAGTAAAAGGGATCAGAAATTGTAATGATGGGAGCTAAATACATCTTTTCTGCTCATCTAAGAGCACTGTTCATTCAAAATAGGATACTGACACAGAAGAGAAACTCCAGCTAAAGATAGTTTCATGGGCTACATAACCATTGTAAATCCAGAGATTTACATAGTTAGTGCTATGTAACTAAACAAGGTTACCAAAGGTGACTTATAATTGGTGTCTGTGTCATATAGTCCTGCTGTTTTGTAGGAACACCTTTACCTTCATGTAAAAAGGTGCAATTATTGTCTGGTCCTAAAGCATTATTGGTTTTTCCCTGAAGCTTAGACTTTCACATGTGAGTTGTTGGAGGCAGTTGCCTGTGTTTATTTGAACCCTAAGCTGTTGCTGCTTCTCTCATGTACGCAGACCCAGCCAGCTTGGGATCCTACAATCCTGGACATACTAGAATGGGATCTAAGATCAAACTGAAAAAGTTAATCAGGAACCTGACGCCACAGATACTTCAATTTCACAGCCTGGTTCATGGTTTTTGTGCCAGTTACCAACTTCAGTAGTGCCGCCTCCTCCTTTCTTGTTTTTTTCTAAGCTCCCAAACACATGTAGTCATTAGATGAGAAGGAAAGATTTTGGAATATGGGATTTTGTTTCTTAAAAAAATTCTACTATTTAGTGTTACTTTTTTTCTTGTTGATACTACCTTTGCATTACTTCCCTTTTCAAACTGTTGTAGTAGATATGGTATCTGTAACCCTACTGTAAACTTAATTGCTTTTTTGGCTACTAATCTCCTGTGCTAGGGTTCTTAGATACCAAAGTGTGTATTTCAAGTCAGATTTAATGTTCCTTATAAAATGAGAAGATCTTTTAAAAGGGCCTCTGTGAGGTTGGAGCTCAACAAGCTTCAAGGTTATAGAGAAATTATTACTGTGGAATAATTCTAAAGGAAACTAGAAAATACGATTTAAAGACCAATATTCTACCTTACTTTTAAAATTACTTAAAATAATTGGATTTAGTTTTTTGATTTTTTCTACTATTTTTTGGAAAGCTGCAGTCAACAAACATTTTAACTCTTCTTTCACTGTTTTAAAAGTCCTTAAGCAGTGTTTAAAAACGTGAGTCTGTACTTTCTTGCTAGTTTTTATAAAGTCTAGAAAAGATGGCAACTATTATGAGTAAGAAGTCAATCTATGACTGTGGAAGAGATCTTTCATAGTGTCAGCTTCGTGTTCCTGCAAATTTATTCGTTCATTTATCCATTTATTCACACAATTAATATTTATCAACTGCCCACCTTGTGCTAGATGCTGAGGGTATAGCAGTGTACAAGATGTACACAATCCTTGCCTTTGTGTGGCAGCAGAAATTTTTAAATGCATATTTAAATGTAAATTATTAAGATGAAAGAGCTCTGATGGCAAACAGGAGTGCACTAAAAGAGAACCTGCCTGGTCTCGGTGGTCACGGAACACTTCCCTTGGGAAATGACATTTAATCTGAAACTTGGAGGATGAGTTAGAGTTAGCCAAGGAAAGGAGAGGGAAGGAGTATTCTAGACTTTCCCATTTAAGTCTGAGCACTGGCTGAATTCTCCTCTGTGCTTTCTGCACTTACACAGCATGACCTAGTAAGACCAGTAAGTACCTTATACAAAAGGAGGCCTTAATGCAGTCCCTAAGAGGCAGAATCCTCCTGTGAGATCTGACCTATCATTACTAGGAGCCCTCTCATAAGGCAAGGCACTCTGCAGTTGTGTTCTGATTGCATAAATGTACCTTCTCCTTTACTGGCTTATAGTTTTACTGGGCATATCTCATTCATTTTCAATTCTTCTGAAATACAATTATGAACTCATTTATTTGCACCCCTAATAATAACATAAGGAGAAGGTGGTAATCATGGCATATGAGCCTGTACATTTTCCCTGCATTTGATGGGGAAGCCAGAAGCTGAGGGCCAGGTACATATGCTGAGCCCCACTCCCCACTGGAAGTAGGAAGCATGATTCCCCTCTATTCTTCTCTCATTCATGGTAAACTCTCCCAATTTTTGTTCACAAGGGGGAGCTGTCCAAACCTAAGTTTATTAATTCAACTATTCAACTGATATTTGTTCCTCACCTACCATCAGGCCAGTTCTAGACCAGGACCAAGAAACAAAGATGAATTAAGGAACAGCCTCTGCTCCCTGGAGTTCACAATTTAATTGAGGAAGACAGGTAAGAAAACAAAAGTAGTGTAGTGGTTAAGAGCCTTCCTCTGGGATAATCACTTGGTATTGGAATCCTGGTACTGCCCCTTATTTGCTTGGACAAATTATTTGTACTGATAATTTAGAATAATTATTACTCCTATAAATTATAATAATTTATAATTATTGATATTGTTATAAATAATTATTACTCCTCTGGGGCTTCCATTTTTCTCATCTGTGAAATAGAATGTTTGGGCTACAGCTGTTTCCAAGGGTTATTTTCAGACCACTTAAAACAGTGCCTGGCAGGTAGTAAAGACAAGGTAAGGTTAGCTATTATTACTAACAGAGGTTGGTATAATGTCCTGTGGAAGCAGAGAGAAGAAAATCATTCACTGCACTTGGAGTTGAAAATACTTCACAGAGAGGGTCATGTTTGCCCTGCTCTTGAAGAATGGGGAGGTTTTCACCTAGAGGGATGGGGCATACCCTCTAGAAGTCAGGACCCACATCAGCACAGGCACAAGAGTGTGAAAGCATGTGGAAGGAAATTTTCAGATTTGCTGAACATGAGACAACAGTGACTGGAAATGAGAAAATGATGAAGAGAGAAATACAAAAAGGATCCTAAGAGTCACAGGGACTCATGGGAAGACACTAAAAGTTTAGTATGGAGAAGTTGGCTAAACCTACTTCTCAGTTCCAGTCATGACTTCTGCCTGCCAAATAAAGCCTAAGGTTCTTCTTCAAGTTTTCCTTCACAGCACACCAAGCCTCTGAGGCTCAGGGTTTCCAGCTCACTCTGTCATTGATTAACTATATGACTGGCAGGTACCATTTAACTCTTACTGATCTGTTTTGCCTTCTACTATCTGTTATATCTTCTGCTAAATGATAATTCATCCAGTGCTCATTTTAGTGAATGCATCCCCCTGGATTAACTTTATATACAGTAAGGGATGCTTAACTTGCAAATTAATGCCATGTTTAACCCACAGACATTATGTGTCCCTGAACCGGTGGAAAAGTGGACGCAGAATCAGACTGGGATTCCTCTATAACTTGCTTATTTTCTCAGGAATCATCCAGCCCCATTCTTCCTCCTCTCCTACATAGTGACTTCCATTTCATCCTGCCTTACACAGCGCTTCCGTTTCCTATTTTAAAACAGGGCTAGTTTTCTTACTTCTCCACATCTTTGCTCAACCCTTCCCCTGCAAAATAAGTGAATGAATGAACGGTTTCTGCATAGCACTCTCAACTAGGCTGTTATCTTGAAACTCAATCCCACCCACTTCAAAAGGCTTTCAGAAATCATTGCTCTGCTGAAAACAGAACCATGACAGATCTTCCCAGGAATTGCTCCTTACCCACTCTCCTTGCCACAGCATCTACATTTGGGGGTTATAATCTGTCTTGCACCTTTTCTGGTAGTAAGCATAGCAGCCGGAAACCACAGTTTAGCTTTATCTAGATCTCCAGGCTGCTGATGACCTATGTGTCTGCCCTGCCCCCTTCCCTCATATCTCAGAAGGGACATGTTTGCCTCTTTTCCAAAGTTATCATGCATCTATGATCTGTCATTCCATTCCCTTTTATCTCCTGGGAACGATAGTTTATTCACTCAGCAAATTTTTGTTGAGAATGAGTTATGTAAGGTGCTATGGAGGACACAAATGGAGATAATATCAGTTAATTCTCTTCCAGACATTTGAAATCTAAGAGGTTACTATCATTCCATACTGTATCAAATTTGGTAACTTGGCATTTTACTTGATAAAGGGATTTCCATTTAAAGATATCACCATAGCATCATCTATTTCCCCCTTTTAGTCTATTTATTATCATGCTTCCCACTAGCATAGCACTTGGCACATGTAAGTGTTATATACATATTTTCTATTGGGGGAATGATAGATTCCTCACTTCAAAAAGTGAAGGGTCTTTCCTGTGCTCTTCAATTTCCTCAAACTGTTTCCATTCTGTCTCCTTCCCCTCTCTACCAACATTCTTGAAGGAGAAGGCCATATTCATTGCCACCATTTCATTACCGCCCAGTCACTCTTTCATCCCTTTTGAAATCAGCCTGCCACCTCCACCATTCAACTTAAATCACTCTCTCTTAAACGCCACCAATGACCTCCTACTGTCTAGTCCAAATGGCCTTTTCTTAGTCCTCAATCATCCTGGACCACTCTTCAGCATTGCACTCTGATGACCATCCCCTTGTCCCATCTGAAGTGGGGTGAATACTCCAAGAATCCAGCCTTAAACACACAAGTTTTGGAATCTGCTGGGTGTGAATTTGGCCATGGTCCAAAGCTCAGTTTCATTATCTGTAAAATGGATTAATAGACCCTGTTATCTGTGCTTGGCACATGCCTGCTCAGCCTCCTAATGGGTCTCCTTATCTTCCTCTCATCTCATGCATGTGCCACTGCCAAATCAGTCTTTCTAAACTGGATGCTGATCATGTCACTTCCCTGCTCAGAAAGCTCCAGCAACACCCAGGGATGGGAAAACTCCAAATCCATAGCCCTGTATGCAAGATCTCTACAATCAGCTCAAATCATACCCAGCTGTGCTCCAACAGCAGGACTCATGCAGGACTGAGAGTCTGGAGAGAGTTTCCTCTGTCAACTAGGCCTCTGAATGGCTGTCATTTAATATCTCCTTATCTAGTGTCTTCATTAGCAGATTGAAATCCTAGGTTAATCTAAAGCTAAAGCTCCTCCTAGCTATAAAATGCTAAGATTTGCCCTTTCTGGCCTTATTTTTTCATACTCTCTTTTCAACTTTTCTATTCAGGAAAATTGGACCGGGATCCATTTTTCTAACCTACTTCTTATTTCCTCCCCCTGTCTCTGCTCTCACCAGTTTCTCCTATGGGTAAAAGTCCTTCCTGCAACCTCTTCTCAAGTACAGTCTCCTCATCAATGGCTGGGAGTAATCGTCTCACCCAATAGATGCCAGTCATCTTTTATGGTGCATTCATGTCAGGCAAGTCTCATTTGGACCACCGCAATTTTCTCCTCACTCTTCCCATTGCCCCACTGGTGTAAGCTTTGCACTCTGACTAATTCCGTCTTCCTCTTGCCAGTTTTGGCTGTGCCACACCTCACTTAAGGACCCATCATGCTGCAACCTTGTCCAGTGCTTCAAATCCAACATCTTTATCCAAGCCTTCAAAACACTTCATTAATTCATCCCAGATAATCTTAGTTCTCTCACCTGCCCACTGCTCTTCAGGAAAAACTCGAACCAAAGTAGTCATATCATATATGGATAGGGCATTAAGGGGCTTGAATTTGTAATATTAATTGTGTCACTAACTAGACAAATGCCTTTACAAGTTAGCATAAAAACTTCAACTGTGATTGTATTTTATTAAAAATTTAGTATTGCGGTTTTAGCACATTTAGTCACTTTACAATAGATTAAGTAAAATTATATAAATATTTGAGTGCATTTATACTCCAACCCAGTAGTTTATAACTGGGGCAAAAATCAGAATCATTCATGGGGATTTTTTTAAGGTTCACATTCCTGGGTACCACCTCCAGAAAAACCTGAGCATCTGTTCTTGAACATTGACACAGGTGATTAAAATTGCTGGATTGCACAACTCAAGGAACTGTGCAGTGCACAGCTCCACAGCTTTAGGAAGTGACCTAGAGTAGACTCAGACTGTATATTCTCTTAGCTTCAGTCAAGAGGTTTACCTAGGCTTTAGCATTAGAAACATTTGGGTTGAGATCTTAGCTTTGTCACTTACTTGATGTGTGACTTTGAACAAATTACTAAGTCTCTCTAAACCTCAGTGTCCACATCTATAAAATGTGACAGTGATAGTACTCACTGTAGAGGATAAAATGAGATTGGTTCTACAAATTACTCAGTACAGCACCTAGCAGATAGCAAACAATCAACAAATGTCAACCATTATGATGACAATGATGATTATTTAAGTCCGTCTCTCCAAATCCCTACTTGACAAAGTAGCTTTGAGACCAATTTACGATAGTACTACAGAAAATATTAACACAAGGTAATTGATCATTCTACTTGTATACTTGTAAAGATTAGTATCTCTGCAACAAATGGCTCTCTTGCATTTATTATTTATCTACAGGTTATTGAAATATATTTTAGCATATGTAAATTATAATATACATATATGTATACATATGTATCTGTGTGTATGTATATAATCTCTAGTACATCAAATGGCCATGTAAAAGGTCTTGATCCTGCCTGACTTTTAAGCCAAAAGTTTAAAAGGAGGCCTTTGTCAGTATAGGCAAAAAAAGTACTGTCTCAGTGGTTAGCTGATAACTCTTTGAAGTGTTAATTTTTGGCCAAAGGAATATAGAAACCTCTGCAAAAATATGTTATTGTAGGGTGGACTTAAATGTCAGTTTATAAAAGATTCTTTAACATGTATGTTGTATTCCTTCACAATACTTGCAAATGTAATTAAATAATTACTTGCATTATTATCAGCTTAATGTTTATTTCCATGAAAAATATCTCAAAGGAAGACTCTAAAGAGACAGGAACTATATCTGTCTTGTTCACTGTTGAATCCCTTGAGCCTAATACCATGCCTACCACATAATAAGTGCCAGTAATATTTGTTGAATAAGAGGAAGAAAGGAGAATAGGAGGGAGGGAGGGATGAATTTTTGTATGTCCACATATTTATCACAGACCCAGGAGCAGTGCCCAGAATCAACTTTGAACTACAAGTGAAGTATACAATCTAGTTAGGGGTATCTGACATATTCAGAAGTACATGACATGAAATACACTTAATAAGTGTTTTAGGAAAATGATGACTTTCCAGAAGGGTTAAATACAAATAGAAGAGACACAGGGCCACAGGTTGATCTAGAAGATGGATTGAAAGAGACAAAAAAAATGAACTCAGTTGAGAAAAATCAGAATTATATCACCTAAGCTACAATTATGGCCCTAGAGTAGACAGAAGGGAAATTATCATAAGTCTATATTAAAGAGAGTTTCAACTGGCTAGAGGATAAATCTGTTGTTTGAATAAATGCGTTCAATATCATAATTGCTTTGATTTTAATAGTGATATTTAATTTAAAATGTCTTTGAACATTCAAAGTTGGCATGAGATTTTTATGTTCAGAAAACAGGGGTGTAGGTTAAAAAAGTTTTCCTGGGAAGCAGACTTGGGGTTGGAGAATTGAGTAAAGAATCTCCTGGGGTGTCAAAATCTCCTTAAGCTGATTAGCAACTTCAGCAAAGTCTCAGGATACAAAATCAATGTACAAAAATCACAAGCATTCTTGTACACCAATCACAGACAGCGAGCCAAATCATGAGTGAACTCCCATTCACAATTGCTTCAAAGAGAATAAAATACCTAGGAATCCAACTTACAAGGGACGTGAAGGACCCCTTCAAGGAGAACTACAAACCACTGCTCAATGAAATAAAAGAGGACACAAATAAATGGAAGAACATTCCATGCTCATGGATTGGAAGAATCAATATCGTGAAAATGGCCATACTGCCCAAGGTAATTTATAGATTCAATGCCATCCCCATCAAGCTACCAATGACTTTCTTCACAGAATTGGAAAAAACTACTTTAAAGTTCATATGGAACCGAAAAAGAGCCCGCATCGCCAAGTCAATCCTAACCCAAAAGAACAAAGCTGGAGGCATCACGCTACCTGACTTCAAACTATACTACAAGGCTACAGTAACCAAAACAGCATGGTACTGGTACCACAACAGAGACATAGATCAAGGGAACAGAACAGAGCCCTCAGAAATGATGCCGCATATCTACAACTATCTGATCTTTGACAAACCTGACAAAAACAAGAAATGGGGAAAGGATTCCCTATTTAATAAATGGTGCTGGGAAAACTGGCTAGCCATATGTAGAAAGCTGCAACTGGATCCCTTCCTTACACCTTATACAAAAATTAATTCAAGATGGATTAAAGACTTAAATGTTAGACCTAAAACCATTAAAATCCTACAAGAAAACCTAGGCAATACCATTCAGGACATAGGCGTGGGCAAGGACTTCATGTCTAAAACACCAAAAGCAATGGCAACAAAAGCCAAAATTGACAAATGGGATCTCATTAAACTAAAGAGCTTCTGCACAGCAAAAGAAACTACCATCAGAGTCAACAGGCAACCTAGAGAATGGGAGAAAATGTTTGCAACCTACTCATCTGACAAAGGGCTAATATCCAGAATCTACAATGAACTCAAACAAATTTACAAGAAAAGAACAAACAACCCCATCAAAAAGTGGGCAAAGGACATGAACAGACACTTCTCAAAAGAAGACATTTATGCAGCCAAAAAACACATGCAAAAATGCTCATCATCACTGGCCATCAGAGAAATGCAAATCAAAACCACAGTGAGATACCATCTCATACCAGTTAGAATGGCCATCATTAAAAAATCAGGAAACAACAGGTGCTGGAGAGGATGTGGAGAAATAGGAACACTTTTACACTGTTGGTGGGACTGTAAACTAGTTCAACCATTGTGGAAGTCAGTGTGGCGATTCCTCAGGGATCTAGAACTAGAAATACCATTTGACCCAGCCATCCCATTACTGGGTATATACCCAAAGGACTATAAATCATGCTGCTATAAAGACACATGCACATGTGTGTTTATTGCGGCACTATTCACAATAGCAAAGACTTGGAACCAACCCAAATGTCCAACAATGATAGACTGGATTAAGAAAATGTGGCACATATACACCATGGAATACTATGCAGCCATAAAAAATGATGAGTTCATGTCCTCTGTAGGGACATGGATGAAACTGGAAAACATCATTCTCAGTAAACTATCGCAAGGACAAAAAAACCAAACACCGCATGTTCTCACTCATAGGTGGGAATTGAACAATGAGAACTCATGGACACAGGAAGGGGAACATCACACTCTGGGGACTGTTGTGGGGTTGTGGGGTTGGGGGGAGAGGGGAGGGACAGCATTAGGAGATATACCTAATGCTAAATGACGAGTTAATGGGTGCAGCACACCAACATGGCACATGGATACATATGTAACAAACCTGCACATTGTGCACATGTACCCTAAAACCTAAAGTATAATAATAATAAAAAAAAGAATCTCCTGGGGTGTACCTTCAGAATCAAACCTGCAGAGAGATGGAGGACTGAAGAAGGCAAGATTGGGCACAGGGAGAAGTTAAACTGAGATGAGGTCACAAGATCCTCTGCCAATACTACAGGGAGCTCATGGAGTGGCCCTTCAGAAATGTCCCTTCATACCTTCAGACCGACCAGTTATTGGATGCAGGCATCCCCCTCCGTAGTCCCTCCTTGAAGTATGACCTTGGGCAAGGAGCCTCTCTTTAATCATTCACCAAGGCAGCTCAGCTGGAGCTCCAGCTGCATGAATGAGAGATTCAGTCCTGAAGCAGAGGCGACTGGGCAGCATACCCTAACATCTCCTAAAACTGGTCTGAAAGGATTTAGTTGGGAAGAGGGAGTGAACAGGTAAGACTGCCATCATTCTTAGGAGAATCATGAAAGTAGACTCACCACAGTAAGGCAGTGCTACTCTGAAAATGGCCAACCCTCAGTAGGATCCTGAAAATTATTTCAGAGTTTTTCTTTTCCATTTTCCTGCTCTTCTGTTTCAAAGGCTCCTTTAACTTTCTAGTCAGTTCCTTTCCTGTCTTTATCATATGTGTGTGCATTTCTACTGTTCCAAAGAATGTTTATGATCCTTGGCTTTCCTCCCCCTGTGCTTTAAACAAAACTCAGTTTCCTAGTACTAGGATTCCTCAGGGAATTACAGAACAGCCTCAGAATACTACCATGCTAGCTCAACTCCATCTCCCATCCAGCTGCATAAACTTCCTCTCTTCCTGCATTTATAGTTTCCATGTCCATCAGGTAAATGCCTGCTATTTAACACCTGGCAGAAGGATGTTTTTCAGTTCCTCTGTTAGAAACTTACCTCAGGATTCCTTTTTCAGGTAACATAAACTGATTAACTGGAAATGAGAAAATAAGCAGTGTCTCGTAATCCGAAGCACAGAAATTATCAAATGGCCACTTCCTAACCACTCAGAAAAGACTAAATAAAACTAATTCAGTGAAACAACAGTAGCCACTGTATTTTGTTGGTCTTCAACTGTGAACTCTTAAAAGGCAGCAGTTGCACCTGTTCCATCTCCTTTCCATTGCACAATGTCTAGCACACTGTTAGAACTCAATAGAACGAGATAATTTTTTTTTTTTTTTTTTTTTTGAGACGGAGTCTCGCTCTGTCGCCCAGCTGGAGTGCAGTGGCGCAATCTCGGCTCACTGCAAGCTCCGCCTCCCGGGTTCACGCCATTCTCCTGCCTCAGCCTCTCCGAGTAGCTGGGACTACAGGCGCCCGCCACCACGCCCGGCTAATTTTTTTTTGTATTTTTAGTAGAGACGGGGTTTCACCGTGGTCTCGATCTCCTGACCTCATGATCTGCCCGCCTCGGCCTCCCAAAGTGCTGAGATTACAAGCGTGAGCCACCGCGCCCGGCCGAGATAATTTTTTATCCAGCACTGCACCTGGGAAGACTGGCAAGGTGCCACCAACTAGATGGCTGGTGTACTTTAGTGATTCCTGTGCCTTTATGTAGAAAGTCATGAATTACACCATCTAGACAGACTGCTATGAGGATTATCCATTGAATAGGACAGTCTTTTTGTTTGTATTTTTAGAATAAGGACAAAATATACTAGCATAATCCTTCTTTCTGAATCAAGAGGCAAATCGAAGGAGCAAGGAGGATTATGAAATTATGTTACTTCTGTATCATCAACTCTGAAAGGGCTTAACATTCCATCATTTCATTTTAGCAAAGATTTTATTTTATTAAATGGAGTTCAAACATTTAAGGTGCTCTTACTAAACTGATAGTTCTTTAGGATTCCTTGTTTGGTAAAATATCAGATGGTGTAAAGTTGAGAATATCATGTAAAGAAGTCACCTTGCATTGACTTCTCTAAATTGAATGAGAAGATGAAGAAATGAAAAGTAAATGTAGCAGATTAAATAAAAAATTCACTTATTTGGGGGATAAAAAGAATGTTCTGCATCCATGATTCTTTGCGATCATACTATTTTGCAGTTAGAGTCCCTGCCAAAAAAAAATTGATCCTATAATACATGTGATAATAATTTCCTCTGTCTTCCATGGCTTTTTTTATGAGTAGTAGCTAAGGAAGAGCTGGAAAATTATAAAGAATTGAAAAATTAAAAGATTTTCTTTGGTATCTAAGGTCTGGTTGTCATTTTCAGGTTTTCTAAATTTAAGGAAACTGAGGAGATAGGAACATAACGATGGCTCTTTCGGGAGCTATTTATTTTGTGAAATTGGTAACACGTCCTCCTTGGAAATAGGAGAATGCATCTGACTTTAAAGTTGTAGTGAATCTTCAGTGATAATGAGAGTTACCAAGAAGTTATGTAAGGTCGGGTCTGAATGCTTGGAGGATGAGGAAGGCAAAAAGGCAAATAATGTGGACCAGGCTTTTTTTTTTTTTTTTTTAACAAAAATAGTCATCATTTATAATCTGCCAGAATTCCCATATGTTAACTTATTTACTCCTGACATCAAACCGGTGGGGTTTGTTTCTATTCCATAAATAAAGAAATCAGAGAAGTTAAGGAATTTTCCAAGGTCACAAACCCAATAAATAGTGGAGCAAGGGGATTTGAAAAGAGATCTGTCTGATTCCAAAGCCTGTACTTTCCCCAGGACTCCAAGAGAATTTCAGCTATGATGGCCATTCTAATTTGCTTCCAGAAGGCTGAAGTTTTAAAGTTACTTTAAAAGGTAGTGAAGATAATAGTACATTTGAGAGAGACTTGTTTGAGATTTCACTGATGAGAAAGTGCCTGTGGAGGGGATTTGGCCTGAAGAACTGGGGACATAATAAATACCAGGAACCCAGTACTGAAGATAGTAGGCACTCCCTCTTTGCTGTCATTTTTGACATCTGCATCAGGAATGGCTGGTTGTCATTTCCTCTGTTTCTGATTATCACTATCTTTCTTGGGGAAATCAAAGTTGTTTCATTTGTCTATTTGTTTGTTTGCCAGGTAGTAGTGTTTGCTAAGGAAACTATTAGCTATGTGTAACTTCAGTAATAATTAGTAATATCAAAAATATCTTAGAATGATGGTAGAGATCAAAACTAATATTTTCAGTGGACAAACAATGCCAATTTGGCAGGTTGCATGCAACAGTAATTTTAGTTGCCATAATTCTGAATATTCTGCCTAGAAAGTACTTGTTCTTTTCATGTCATTTCCATAGGAATGCTGTAAGTTCTAGAGATGGGTGTATTTTAACCTCATGAAAATCCAAAGTATTTTATTGTTTAAACTTGCAATGCACATTCCATTTAAGAATTTCGCAGAGCCTTATCTGATTCCTTATTAATTCTCACAAAGTTGAGAGAAATGCTTTTAAAAATATTACATAGGCTAAAGAACATTATGTCATATTAATGTGGGATAAGCAGATTAATTTTCACTAAACATTGTGAGAGTTTAAAAGGGCAATTGAATATTTTTAATGCTTTAGCCTTCATCTATTTAATTTGTTTCTATATTTATTTTGATGGCCAGAAGCTGTGCTGTAAATGACAAACTGGTAGGCAAGACAGTACCCAGACAGGTACATGTAGTTTTAGCAAGACTACTGGGGCATTTGGAAAAATAAAATAAAATGTTGTCTGTTTTTAAAGGCAACAGTTGTAAAGTTGTCAGTCTGAGTCTCCTATTTGCACTGATTGCACTTGATAAAAAATAACAAGCTGTGACAAATAGAAGGGCAAAGTTTCAGTAATTCACTAAAGAATGTCTCTACCCAAAGCTTTGTGGCAAAAAATGTCTTGTTTGGGGCACAATTGCAGAGTTGAAATAACAGCCCATGAATACCCTGGAGAAATGACTATGTACCCAAGGTGAATGCTAAAGCTTTCCCTCTTGAATGAGCCTTTTAATCAAGGCATTATCTAGGCTCTGAAAAAGTCTTCAGTGGTCCTACCTAAAGATTAATGGGAAAAGCCGAAACTCTGAGTTGGCCTATTTGCAGAAACAATTTTAAAGATTTACTGATGGTTGACAAATGCCATTTAAGCTTTCAAAGCCAGCCATATGCTTTTGAAAAGGATTTAAAGGAAAACCTCCCACTACAGAAGACAACTTTGAAGGATCTCTGTGGTAGCCTCTTTTTTTTTTTTTTTTTTTTTTTTTTTTTTGGTGCGTGGACATGTTGTTGAGTTTTCTCTTTCCTTCCTTTTTTTCCACATCTTTGCTAAATTCCTAAAACGCAGGACTCAGAAAAGGAATAATATATTTCTGTATTCAGAAGGTACTCATAATTTTGTTTGTCAGTGACAATTAGATAAACTCTTGCCAAACAATTGTGTATGTTGAGAATATCTTTCTCAATTACCTTTGTATTAATATAAGAGCTGTAAATAGCCCCCCAATATTAAAAGTGTAATGTCACATTGTTCAAAAAGAGAATTGATGCTTTCTAAAGGTGTTTAGATTTTGTTCAATTTTTATGTTTTAGTTTAGCTTAAATTTATGTTTAGTTTTAATGTGGAGATTATTTTCTACTTCCAGAATGACTATGGGCATCATTTTCCTTCTACATTCATTCTCTGAGCATTTTGCCATTGGTTTTTGGCCAGGTGAACTTAATCAGCCTGAAAAGTAACCGACTTCCAAAGAGATTATATTTAAAACGTTTCTTCATAGGGTAAAAATCTGAATGCAATTTTAAAATATTACCCAGTCATAATGTGGATTAGAATTGCCTCACTTCACACTTTGTCATTGCCTTCTTCTACTAACTTCAGTGGAATCTCGAGGTGATTTCATAAACAGGGCAAACTCCTGGCGTCCTCTGGCCTGATCCTAGAGGCTGGGATGAGTCACTGTGTGCTGGGCGGGCCTGTCACTCCAATTGCCTGCCTCCGCGTGGGCGCTGGGAGTGGGAATCAGTGCGGTTCAGGAGCAGCACGCTCTGGCCTTGTTTGCCCATTTCCCTGGGCCGCTGACAGTGATCTGACAGAAAGCGACACTGACACAAAGAAGCCAAGAGGGGCAGGAGATGGGGGTGAGGTCAAAGCGGAGAAACTGAGAAAATCCAGTGAAGTGGAAGCTGAAAGGATAAACGCATGAAGGCTTAGAGCCGCTTCTCGGCCCACTTCAGTCGGCCACACCTCCCCCAAACCCTGGAAGAAATGCCCCCACTTAACTGCCTTGGTAACAATTAAAGGCCCAGTGCCATGAAGGAAGGAAGGGTTTTTACACAAGTGCCTTAAATCCCTCTGCCTCCCCGCCGCCCCACCCGCCAACACCTAGAAAGTCTTGTGGTGAGTTTCCTGCTCTTTTATTTTTATTTTATTTTTTTTATTATACTTTAGGTTTTAGGGTACATGTGCACAATGTGCAGGTTTGTTACATATATATCCATGTGCCATGTTGATTTCCTGCACCCATTAACTCGTCATTTGGCATTAGGTATATCTCCTAATGCTGTCCCTCCCCCCTTCCCCCACCACACAACAGTCCCTGGAGTGTGATGTTCCCCTTCCTGTGTCCATGAGTTTTCATTGTTCAATTCCCACCTATGAGTGAGACATGCACACGTATGTGTATTGCGGCACTATTCACAATAGCAAAGAGTTGGAACCAACCCAAATGTCCAACAACGATAGACTGGATTAAGAAAATGTGGCACATATATACTATGGAATACTATGCAGCCATAAAAAATGATGAGTTCATGTCCTTTGTAGGGACATGGATGAAACTGGAAAACATCATTCTCAGTAAACTATCGCAAGGACAAAAAACCAAACACCGCAAGTCCTGCTCTTTTAAAAGCAGGAACCTAATGAAGCCTCACCTCTAGGCAGAGTACCATCGCACAACACACATTCCAGTGTGCAGGGCCCATTCTTGTCCTCCCTTCTCACCTGGATTATTGAAGTGACCCCCTATGGGCTGACTGTCCTCTAGTTCATTCCCAGGCCACCACCAGGGAGACATTTCTACCTCTGCTAAAAAACCTTCAGTGCCTCCTGGGGGTATCCATACCACCAGGAGTATCCAAAGTGATCTTAGTTGATACTGGGTCATGAAATCTGAAACATCTTATCACCTAAAGGGAAAGTTGCTCCCTTTTCAATTTCTCTTCAGCTCTTCTGGCTTCATCAATGAGAAAGTCTTAGCGAGGGTTAGTTTGTCTTCCACACCTCTGTTGCTCTCACTAAACTCCCTTTTTATCAAAGGGAGAAGAGGCTTCAGGCTCAGTTTGACTTGGCAACAGCTAACTAGGAATATAACTAGAATCTATTAACATTGTTTGGTTTTCATTGTATATACTTTAACAGTTTCCTTCCATGTATGACAGATGATACCGGTTTTCTATTTACAGGTAATGATGGATCTTTTCCACTTTTACTTAACTTCCCTAGGTAATTTGAGTCCGATAATATATATCCATAGGTCTATAGATATGTCTACATACACACATATATGTCTTTATGTATGTACATGTGTATGTATACACATACATACACAAATGTATATAGAATCATATTTAAGTTACTGTCCTTACAGCAAAATAATGAGTTTGGGAAACACTAGAGTATGAGATAAAATCCCAACACAGCCTATAAATCTTGCTATAATCTTACTCCCACCCATCTCTACACAGGCTCAACTTTCTGCACTGCCTCATGGACACCTTATAACAAACCATCTCTGACAGAACATGTGCTGTCCCTGCACATGAGGCCAAGATTGTCTTCCTAACTCTACTCCACCTAGATGATCCCTCTTCATCCCTAGATTCGGCACTAGGCCACCCCTCAATGGAGCTTTTCTGCCGCATCTTACCCACGTTCCCCTTGTTTGAAGTATGGTCCCCTCCACTGAGCTCCCGCAGCATCTTGGTTACATCTTTATTAGAGCACTTACCAAATTCATAACTATTTGTTTGTCTCTCCTCCCCATGAGGACAGGAATGTTGTTCAGGTCCCTGACACACCTATCTGGTATACAGTATCTGTTCAGTAAATGTTTAATGAATTAACAAATTCTTTTTATCAGGAAGGCAAATTATCAGAGCTACCTGATAATCAAAACTTTTTAATAATAATATAGTAAATGATTAATAAATAATGAAGTCAACCATAATGGGTAAGAATGAGGGCTCTATCAAAACGTGGAAATAACCCAAATGTCCACCAACTGATGAATGGATAAATACAGCGTGGTATATCTACACAATGGAATATTATTCAGCAATTAAAAGAAATTAAGTACTGATACATGACACAATATGAATGAGCCTTGTATGTGAGTCTATTTGTACAAAATGTCCAGAATAGGCAAATCTGTTCTGACAGAACTAGAGACAGAAGGTAGATTATGTTGCTTACAGCTGAGGAGTAGGAGGATGTTGGACTGGTTAGTGACTGCTGATGGACATGGGATTTCTGGGTGATGAAAATGTCTGAAGTTAGATTTTCGTGATGGTTGGAGAACTATGTGGATATACTAAAAATCACTGAATTGTAATACTTTAGGTGAGTTGTATGGTATATGAATTATATCTCAATAAAGCCGTTGTGTTTTGTTTTTAAGAGTGAGGGCTCTAAGAAAGTTTGTTTTGAATCCTCCACAGTTTACCAGCTAGTGATCATGGGCAGGATATTTAGCTTCTCTGTGACTCAGTTTCCTTCCTATAAAACAGGAGTAATAATAGCACCCACCACAAAGGATCGTTATGGAGACTGAATATGCCAAGCACAGTGCCCGTGACATAATAGCACTCAATAAATATTAGCTATCATTATTACTAAAAGAGTATGTAGTATATTCTGAATCATGAGGGAAAAAACAACATATTCTAATATACTTATAATAGTCTTTCTGTCTTAGTGCTTTCAAAAAAGGTGACGTGCCTTCAGAATGATAAAATGAACTTTGGGGACTCAGGGAAAAGAGTGGGAGGGAGGTGAGGGATAAAAGACGACCCACTGGGTACAGTGTTCACTGCTTGGGTAATGGGTGCACCAAAATCTCAGAAATCATCACTAAAGAATTTATTCGTGTAACCACACACCACCCGTTCCTCAAAAACCTAGTGAAATTTTTTTAAACATAGTGATATGCCCGCAGCATATATAACATTCTTAGTTAATAAGAATACTTTTTACTTACTCATATACTAATTTTATATACCGTGTACAATTCATGACAAAATGCATGCATATACATACATTATAATGCCATTTAAACCTTATAATAGCCCTATGAGATAACTATTATTATCCCCACTTTATAAACAAGGAAACTGATGCGCAAGGTGACTTGCTCAAGTTTCCGTGCCTCATACATGGCAGAACGGAGCCGTCTGACCTCCAGGTCAGTGTTCTTTCCAGGACACCAGGCTCTCCCCAGAGCAAGTATGCCCACAGATACATACCCAGTAAATCGGGAAATCACTCCAAGGACGAGCTGCCCCAATAGATATAATAGGTTTCACAAAGCTGTCCTTATTCAAACATATGTCCCACATCAAACAACCACAACATGTCCTCCTATCTTGTGTGAGATTTTACAAGAAGAAATATTCTTTTGAAATGGAAAATAGGCAAAGCTTTTGTTTCAAGAATGTTGTTAAACAAACATAACCTGAGAAAGGATAGGGCTGGAGGATCCATACCACAAGGGTGTGATCCTTGTCTCTCAACACTGGCATTGTAACACTATTAAGAATACCGGCTAAACAAGAGCTTCTAACATCTGACTTCCATCACTCTAGTCAGTAGCCAAATATGTGTTACACATGGCATATGCACACCACAGCACAAGTTGATTGTAGAAAGCACATTCTATGATCAAAAAGGACAATGCAAACCTAATCCTAAGTGGATAGTAGAGTTCACTTGGAACATCTGGGAGCAAATTTTATGGCTTTAGGTTAAATTCTTTCTCCCCAAGAGTGAGTATTCAATGAATAGAGTGATAGAAGCTTCAGTTCACATATACTATGCTATCAATAATTCATATACGAACATAATCAGATTTTGGTATTTAATTATTGCTAAATCTCCACCCTCAAAGGGATTACAATCTAGTCGGAAAGATTTTAACAGTGGCCATGTCTTACAGGATCTTACATTCCCAGCACATCATGGATCTGGCACACAGAAGATTCTAACAATCAACATTCATAGAAATGTTGGTTGAGTGAATAAATAAGTGAATGAATTATGATTTGGGAGGAAATTGTGTAATAGGTTTATAAATTAACATCTTTTCAACACTCAAAAAATATTCATTATTATTTTGTTGAATGATGAATGGCAGGACTTTAAATGAATTAATATGACAAGCTGAGTTTTCAGAAAGAAACTGAAAGATGAATGGAGTTTTGGTTAATTTCCACTGCCCTGTCTGTTTTATTCATTTAAAAAAATTTTTAAGTCCGGGCCTAATGGCTCATGCCTGTAATCCCAGCACTTCAGGAGGCTGAGGTGGGAGGATCGCTTGAACTCAGGAGTTCAAGACCAACCTGGGCAACATAGTGAGATCCCATAACTACGAAATGTTTTTATTAAATAAATAAATAAATATAAATATAAAAATCTAGAATTTGGTTTAAAAAGAAGGATAAATTTGCAGTGATAATTTAAGTCATCCTTAATTTTAAGAATACGATTATTCAATTTACCAGATTACTAGTGTTTTATTATTATATATAAAACAAACGAAATTACAGAACAATCATCTATATATCCTTAGATCCTGAAGTAATACACTCTGTGCTCATTTGCAATCATTAAAAAGTTAGAGTCAGTTTACCTTCCTACCAAGCAGCTAAGTAACAACAACTTGCTTTCCCAGAGGTCAGTCTTCCTGCAACGTCAGCCTCTTAAAACAAAGCCAAGAGTTGAAATAGGATGCTGAGTGTCGAATATTACTGTACAAATCTCATTCACTAAAATCTCTTCAAAAATGAGCCCTGGGATCTCGTTCACATCCTATTTGTTTTCTTTTACATATAATCCAGATAAGCTTTCTTATTTGGCTTTTGAATGTACGTTGAATATATATTTCAATTATATAAAAACTAAATACAAAAAAAATCCGTTTTGCTTTTCATTGATAACTGCAGGACTTATCAGCTAATAATCCGAAAAACAGCAAAGGATAACAAATTCAGAAATTAGAACCAAAAAAAAAGCAAAGCTATCTATCACCATTTGGTGTGTGAACAAGGAATCCCACGGATTTCACTCATTAGTTTCAAAAGTTGCTCCCGAGCAGGTACTGGTGTTTACAAGATGGTGACCGTGAATGATAAGAAAAATTAAAATTATTTTTAAGACAGTAAAGTATAGAATAAATTACTAAAATATTCCTATACCAATTTTTAACAATGAAAATGTCTTGGCACTTTAAAGGATAAGCTTCAGTTTAGGTGGGAGACCCACACCTACAGAAAAATCTATTTTAAAATTGACCCAGTAAGTGGGGAGAAGTTATTTTGGTATTTAAAGTTTATAAACGGATGGTTTACTTCCTCAATCTTTTAAAATACTACCATTAGTAAATACATTACAAAGCAACGTATGTTAATACTCTCTAGATTATGTCCTTGCCTGTGTTCAGTTTCACATGACAGTATGTTGAAAAATCAATTTACTTAATTTTAAGCTTGTAGGGCTTCTTTTAGATAGTTCAAAACTATAAACAATGTAGCAACTGATCGTCTTCTAGAATGAGTCTGATAAAAAGTGAATTATATAATTCTTGAACTTGGAAAAGGAGGAAAAATACATCATAGCATAGAGTTACTTTAAAGCTTTAATGTTGGCCAAGGGAGATTAAATTGCCTTTGGGGTGTACAGATGCAGAAGATTCCGTTGGTGTGCTTTTCAAAGCAAAGACAGATGATATTAGGAAATAAAGCATGAGGGCTTCTGCTTTAATCTGTCCACATTAATGTTTTGATCTATGCCTAATTGGAATTGCAAGTAGGGTTCAAGAAGATTCTCACAGCCAGTTTGAGGCTAGCAGACGTGTAAGTCTCCCAAAAATGCATCTAGGAAGATTGCTTGACGGCAAATGAAAGAACGTGTGAAGAATTGTTCTAATTTAAGCCTGTTAGTGCATCTAATTCAAAATTAATACGGAATAATGACACAAAAATGACAAAAAAAAATGCTGGCTATCAAGAAAGAAGGAAAATAAACTAAAATATACTATACGGTCTCCAAAATTAAAACATTGTTCCCTTTATACATCTTTAATTTAAAACAAAAGAAAAGAACTGCCACCCAAGAGATTTACTAAATCCAAAGATGATGTCATTTCCCTGCTTAAAGTCCTAGAGTGGCTCCCAGAGCCTCCAGGATAGTCTGAACTTCTCAACGTGACATATGAGGCCAGCTTGATCTGGCCTTGGCTGTTCATGCTTTTCAGGCCTCCTAATGGGTCGTGTTGCAACACAAGCACTTCCATTCAACTATGCCAATCTATTGTAGTTTCTGCAGAACAGCCTGCTCTCTTACACTGCGACGCTCTTGTACATGCTGTTCTCCTACCAGAAATGCTTTTCCTTCTCTCACTCATCCCCTGCTTATCATAGCTGATATTTCTTTTCAAGACTCAGTTTAAGTGTCAGGGCTTGTTGGAACCCTAACAAAAGAAAGGTTGTGATTAATGGTTTAATATAAGTAAAAAGAAAATTCTCAGAGAGTTTAGTGGAAGAAGAGATTAATTCCTAATCAGCTAAGATCTAGGAGAGATTTTTATGGGAAGATAGATTTTATGTTAAATCTGAGAGGACAATGAAACTTTTACCATTTTTATCTTACTTAGAAAATGAAGATCTTTATTCTATACATCCTTTCCTCCTTGGACGAACCTTGAGAGTTAGCTTGGAGATTCTAACAGGATAGAAAAATCACTGATATGTTGGGAATTGACACACAGGGTTCCTCTGTTAAGGAAGGTTGTCCTCTTTGAGCAGAAGGTTAAATGGGGGCTCACATGTGAGGGAATATTAGGACACTATCCAGCCAGCCAGATTAATAGGTGGACAGTAAATTCACCCAAACCCACCAGTTCCAGTGGTTCGCTGGAACACCAACCACTTCGTCTGAATACCAACCTCACCTTACTATTCTTCATTTGATACTGAAAAAGAGCTACTGAAATCCCATCTCCTTCAAGAAGCTATTCCCAACTAATGGAAAATGTATTGACATTTTTCTGGACATGCAGTAGTTAAGGACATGTTCTTCATGGGCATACAAACTTCTAAGTGAGATCATTCTGAGTAAATTGCTTAACTTGTCCCCAACGTGTGTCTACTCTGGGGTTCAAGCCCGACTGAGGAATGATCCATCTACTTCTAGGAAGTATCTAAAAGGAACTGTGCCTAACTGGAGAAGTCTGGGTCAAGGGCAGTGGGATTTGTCATGGTGGTAGCATGGGTGACAGTGGTACCAGTGGAGCCCTGAATACTTTTTGGTCTCAGATATAAAACGCCAAAGTTAAGCATCTAAAATAGCTGACTGGTGGATCATTGATGGCATCTTGACACATTACCACAGCCAAATCAGGGCAGGAGAAGAGGTAAACAGCAGACACCACACTACGGTCAAAAGAACTAGTTCTTGGCGGGGAGATGAGTCATCCCAGCCAAGGCTGGAACTTTCAGCATGATTTTGGGAAAGAAATCTGTTGGGAACTAAGTTGCTAAGTGTGGCTACAAGCAAAGTTATGGAGAGAATATGTTGTGGCTATTTTTAATCAGGTTGGCATGGATTAGAAAAATGAAACGTTATACCTAAACAAGCAGATATTTGCATAACCGGTATGTGGTCCCAGCTTAAGAAAAATATAGCCGATTAAACAAATGTTTATCTCAAGTGACAGAAAAGTAACTTAAAAAGCATAAACCTACAAAGATAAAGAAAACAGGAAAGAAATTACAGTAGACAGGATACATTAACAAATTTGTGAAATGTCTTAGGAGAAAATGACATGGAATAAGGCAAGAAGCAAGCCAATTCCTGCCATAAAACCCTAAAAAGGGTAATTTGGAAGGTCAGAGTACTGGCAAAAATAGGAAGATCCACTGCAAGTCTTAATAAGAAGCAGTTAAACACATCCCTTAGCTCACACAGCCAGGCAACTGTCTCCTCACCACCCGTTTTCTCACCACAAACAATAACCCTGGTAGAAGACTGGTGATTTACAATCTGAAGACAGTGACCCCTGAGACTCCACACTAAACGTGCAAATGGATGCCTCTGTGAAATGGGAATCAGGAGTGGAAAGGGTGGGACAGGGACCCAATGGCTTTTTTTGTTTTTTCATTGTAAGGTTTGTAGTTATTTTAAAAAGCATGAAAATATATATATTTAATAATATATATTATATGTGATAATGTAATATATATTAAATATACTATGTATTACATATGTGTGATAATAAAATATACATTGTACATATATATCATTTTAACCTAGAATAAAATTTTAAAGAAGCAAAATAAAAGAATAAAAAGCTTCATACTCATTAAACATATTTAAAACTACACACTTTTGTATGAATTGATAAAATCCTTATCTTACTGCTGATAATGTAGTCTACTAACTGCCTTGGATATTTTTCTTTATAATAATGGTCTCCTTTCATGACACTAACTTCCAGGGACATAGTAAGTAGCACTAACACAGCCACACAAGCTGTGCATGCCCCAACTCTAGGGCAGCTGGAGTTGGCCATGTGTCAATTAGTGGTAAATTTCCATGAGTGTTAGCTCTCCACTTCTTACTGTTTCACTTACAGTAATATTTGCAAACTCACTCTTTCATGGTGGATACAACTCCTTGCCTCTGAGGCTCCTTCGGCGTAATCATCAATGTGCGCTTCTTGAGTTCCCACCCATACCTCAGTTACTTTAACAGATTCTTTATAAAGATATAAGCATGGGTCTTCTTCTTTTTGAGATATCCTCATTTTTTTTCTCTTGCATCTTTTCTTAGTTAATAACTGATTTTACATTGGATATAACGTACATTGACATTTTGAATTTCTGATTATATATGTAGTCAGACTTGTTCTAAAAAGACTTTAAATTTTATACTTATTTTTACATTTTCTTACACTTTGTAACTTATTAACCAATAACAGTGAATTATTATACCTTCAGTTGTTTTTGAAAGTGCATCAGTGACTTATTGGCTCTTGAGACGCTTGTCAGCATATAAATGAATGTTCTATGGCAGATGTTAAGGAAAGACAGATGACCAACTTTATGCTTTTGGAAGGCGAATAAATAAGCCATGTTATTGGGAGCTAAAATAAAGTCTTACATATTTCTCAAATTAATTCAGCATTTGGTTTTTTCACTGGTATCTGAGTTTTAAAAATCTCCCTTCTCTAATTGTTGACTCTGCTCCCTCTACTGGAACCTTGGTTAAATTGAATGGGAAAACTGTTTACTTGAAATTGAATAATCTCTTTTCTGTGTTGGTCAATTAAGTCCCAGACTGAAGTAAAGACAAACTTTAGCTAGAAAATTATTCCCATAGCATAATTTAAAGGTGCTAGGTATGGCATGGGGAAATTTTTGTCTCTCATTTTTCTAATGCACATCAGTATCCACAGGATTATTTTAGTTTAAAGAAAGGGAATGTTTAAAATAAACACATAGGTCATCAAATATAATTCAGGGCCTATCTTGTAATATTTTGTTCTTTTGGAGAATTACATTTCTGTTTTTACTCATTTGTTTTGGATTTAAAATGCTTGAAAACATTGCAAAAATAACAAGAACTCATTAATTATATTCTGGGCACTTCAAAGAAGCTCTGAATATGCTTTATAAACATTGCATTCACATTCTCCGTATCACTAAGGTAAGAAAGTGAAGATTATTCTATTTCATACAGGACATTTTCACTTTAGGAATAAGCTTATGTGTCTGTGCAGGCTCACATACTATTCAATTGAGAATCAGAGTAGAATCTGTGTCCTCTCAATTTGATTTTAAAATACAATCATATTTCTACATCTTCTACATTCGATGGGAAATTAACTAAAAAATTAATACGTTTTATTGGCTTCCTTTTATTTTTTTCTATGAGTTGTTCATTAATGTCTCCTTGATAAACAGATAAGCATTTATAGTAATTCTTAGAGGTGCATTTTAGCTAATTGTTTAAAGGAAACACAAGATAGATACAGTAATCTTTAACATCCTTAACCTGCTTGCTGTACTATCCTCCCAAACCCACAAAAAAACATATTTGTTAAAAATAAGCCTCCTAGAATAAGAAAGGAAGGGAATAGTGCCAGAGGATGCAGCATTCATTCAGCTGGTCAATCAACTGGAGTATTTACTGTGTTTCAACCATGTGCCAAATGCTGTTAAAAGCTGGTGATTCAGCACCCCCTTGCCCTTATGGCATTCAAGAAAATAAGGCAGTAAGTAAAGAAAGATGTGACCACAAACTATTCTAAGTGAAAAGAATGGAGAGGAGGGAGGCAGGGAGAGGCAGGAAGAAGAGCAAGGAAAGGACATATTCTTTGAGAGGACATATTCTATATTGGAAGATCAAGAGGACTTCTCTGGCGGGGGGAAGATATTTAAGAATGAAGAGGAGCCAGCCATTGGAAGGGACAGTGGGATGCAGATGAGCATTATGGGCAGAAGTTAATGTACAGAAAAATCCCTGAGAAACGAAAGGGCTTGGGGTGTAGGAGGAACTTCACGGTGGTGGGTATAATAACCAAGGTAGATGGAGGGATGGAGGGACCAGTGGCTCAGGATGAGGATGGAGAGTTAGGCACTGTTCAAGCATTCAAGGCCCTGTCAACCATGCTTAGGCATTTGCATTTCATTTAAGAAACACAGGAATCCATTGGAGAATTTTAGGTGGTGCCAGGGAATTATCTAGTTCTGTTTTGGAAATCTAAGTTTGGCTGCCGTGTAGAACAACCTATGGAGCGGGCAGGAGTGGGAGCAGGAAGTGGCCAAGCACTTAAGAATGAGGAAGGAGGCTGGGTGCTGTGGCTAATGCCTGTAATCCCAGCACTTCGGGAGACCAAGGCAGGCAGATCACTTGAGGTCAAGAGTTCGAGACCAGCCTGGCCAACATGATGAAACTCCGTCTCTACTAAAAATACAAAAATTACCCAGATGTGGTGGCATATGCCTGTAATCCCAGCTGCTCGGGAGGCTGAGGCAGACACGCTTGAACCTGGGAGGTGGAGATTGCAGTGAGCCAAGATCATGCCACCGCACTCCAGCCTAGATGACAGAATGAGACTCTGTCTCAAAAAAAAAAAAAAAAAAAAAAAAAAAAAAAGAATGAGGAACAAGTGGGATATAAGCAGATAAGCAGGCAGGCCGGGAGATGTGACTAGAGAGAGATGGTGAACACTTCCTCTGGACAGGACCTTGTACCAGACACTTGATCTGTAGTGTCTTAAGTCTGCACAACCCCAGCAAAGCCTGGGAGCAGAAGCCCATGGGACAAGCATTCTCCAGATCCCTTCTCTGAAGAAAAAGTTTACTGGAAATGTACTTCTTGTGTCAAACCGAAGGGGGAAGCCTCAGGACCCATTGGGAGAATAAAAGGCAGTCTGGTTTGACTGGAATATCGAATCTGTGGAAAGGTTTGGAGAGAAATAATCCTAATCCAGTAGATTAGCACTGGACCGTGGAGACTTCAGCCAACAGCTGATGAGATCCTTTCAAGTCTCAGATGCTGCACTAAGGGCATTTGCCTACATTATCTCATTTAATCCTCACATGGTGGCATGAAATAGGTGTTACAGTACCTTAGGGCATTAAGGCCACAAAAGCATAAAAATGACCAAGGTCTAACAAAAATATGGTGGCAAAACTGTCATTTGAGACCCTGTTCTCTTTCCTAAATCAGTAACTCATTTTATCTTTCTTCATACAATAGCTAGATAACAACATTTAGGCTCCATTCTTCAGATCATGGGCAACCAACATGGCTTTTTGAACCCATGAAATGGGATGGGATGACAGATCAAATTGACCTTTTTTCTTTTTCATTTGTTATACTGTAAGTTCCAGGATACATGTGCATAACGTGCAGGTTACATAGGTATACATGTGCCATGGTGGTTTGCTGCACCTATCAACCCATCATCTAGGTTTTAAAGCCCCGCATGCATTAGGTATTTGTCCTAATGCTCTCTCTCCCCTTATCCCCAACCCCCTGACAGGTTCCAGTGTGTGATGTTCCCCTCTCTGTGTCCATGTGTTCTCACTGTTCAATTCCTACTTATGAGTGAGAACATGCAGTGTTTGGTTTTCTGATCTTGTGATAGTTTGCTGAGAATGATGGTTTCTAGCTTCATCCATGTCCCTGCAAAAGACATCAACTCAATTTTTATGGCTGCATAGTATTCCATGGTGTATATGTGCCACATTTTCTTTATCCAGTCTATCATTGATGGGCATGTGGGTTGGTTCCAAGTCTTTGCTATTGTGAATAGTGCTGCAGTAAACATATGTGTGCATGTGTCTTTATAGTCAAATGATTTATACTTGGAGCCTTTGCATGTGCTTCAGGGTATTAGATGAAATGTGGGTGGGGAAAGGAAGATTTTATCCTGTTGGCATGAAAGGGTCCCAGGGTCACATGATGTTAACTGCAAGATATTTCAGTTTATTGATTATTGCACAAGGTAGGGACAACAGTGGAAGTTCCTGCCTGAGAGAAATGAAATAGACCTCATTCTTTTAATTAAAACTTTTCAAAGATTTTTTTTTGAAATGTTGCCTAGGGGGTATTTTCTGTATAATTATTATGGAACCATTAGGTGCAGCCACAGCTCAGAATTATTTAACAGACATAACAGACACTCAATGACACAACACCAGAGTCATTTCCTAGATGCAGTGCATCATTTTAGCCTTTTGGTCTGCTTTTTATTTTTTCTTTTCATTGTCCAATTATAAAGTAATGAAATTATCTGCTAAAAGAGATTTATGGTATAAAAGGAAAGGGAGAGGAGGTACTTCAGATTCCCTCTGTTGAAGGGAAAAAAAGTCATTAGAAATTTACTTTTTCTTTCATCGAAAAGGCAAAACAAATAGTTTTCTGTGTGAAATTCATGTGTACCAGTCCAGTGATTCTCAACCAACTGTGATTTGACCTTAGGGGGCATTTATTTGGCAATGTATGTATTAGTTTGCTGGGACTGCCATAACAAAGTACCACAGACTGGGTGGCTTAAACAACTAAAATTTATGTATTTTGTCACAATTCTGGAGGCTGGAATTCCAAGATTAAGGTGTTGGCAGGGTTGGTTTCCTCTGAAGGCTCTCTCCTTGCCTTGTAGATGGCTCTCTTCTCTCTGTGTCTCCACGTGGCCTTCCCTCCACCTGTCTATGTCCAAATTTTCTCCTTATAAGAACAACAGCCATATAAAATCAGAGCCCACTCTAATGACCTTATTTAAACTTAAAGACACTATCTACAAAAAAATAAAAGTCACATTCTGAGTTAGTAGGGGTTAGAACTTCAACATACAAATTTTGAGGGAACACAATTCACCCTATAAAAGCCTAGAAAAGTATTTATTGTCACAACTGGAAGGAGGGTGGGTGTTACTGGCACTTAGCGGGTAGAGCCAGGGAGGCTGCTAAACCCCCCACAATGTACAGGACAGCCCCCATAACAAAGAGCCATCCATCTCAAAATATCAATAGTGTCAAGACGGGGAAATTCTTTCCTACTTCCAAAGCCAGTAGTTTGATATTTTTTATGCATAAAGAAGAGCAGAATATATTACTCTAGTGAATACTCATATCATGAATTATAGCACCGTCTTCATTAGGACTCTGCAAATATCCATCTTCATATATCACACACAGAAACAATATTTCTTCTCCAGATTTCAAAGCAGCTTCTTGGGAATATAGTGTAAATTGGGTTCTGACATTACTGTACCTGTAAGACAAATTTGGGAAAATTTGTGGGCATCAAAGTGCCCTGTAAACTGTAAAGTTCCAGACAAATAAGTTACTGTTATAAGAAAAAAAAAAGGAACCACAATATAAAATATTAGCTCCTTTATCCTTAAAGAAAAAAATTAACTCCAGATGGATTGCAAAGGGGGAAAGACTGAGGCGGAGAAGTCCACCAAGAGCCCACTGCTATTGCGTGTCTTCTCCCAGAAAAGTGGGAAACTCAGGATTCCAACTGGAGTTGTGGGATCTGGGGCTGGGAGAGAGATGAACCGGTGGAGTCAAGAAGGACCCAAAAACTGAGATCCAAAGGCTAGGTAAGAAGCAGAGTAGACTGTTCAGAGAAGGGGACTGAATAAGGAGTCACTCCAAAGGGACTGGCAAAAAGGAAAGCCAGAAATGCCATGAAGGCATGAGAAACCAGAAAAGTGGAGAGGAGACTTTTTCTGGGGTACGTCCTCATGTGTGTGGTACTTCTTAGGAGTGAAAATGATCACACAAAGATAAGAACCTGAATTTTAAACTACGACAGCAAAAAAGTGGAAATTAGACCATGGATTTCAACGTGCAGCATAGTAGCAAAGGGGCTGGCCTCACAAGCCTTGGAGTCACACAAACTGGGTTCAGACTCTGACTCTGCTGCTTACTGTCGTGTCACCTTGGGAAAGCTACTTAAGTTCTACATGCCTCTGTTTCTTTACCTGTAAAATGGACTGTTGTCTGTAGATTAATTAGGTTGCGTGTGTGTGTTTGTGTGTGTGTGTGTGTACGTGTGTGTGAAGCGCTTAGCATAAATAACATCAGTTATAACTACTGTGGAAACATTTCAGAGATACAATCAATAGGACTGATGGCCATTTAGATGAGAGTGGAGATGAATGATAGGATGATGTAAACCAGAGGTTTCTGGCTTGATCAATAGAGAGAATGGAGATGTATTAATCAAAATGAGAAAACAGAAAGGGAAAAGCTGGTTTGGAGAAAAAAGAGAAAATAATGAGTTTAATTTGAGATGTGTTAGATAACTGGTCAGTTAACCACCTGAAGAAGTTCCTTCAGGAACAGATAAGAATCTGTAGCTCAGTTGAAAGTTCAAGGCTAGAAATTGTTCATAATTTCTTATGCTTATTGATTTCACATGGCTAAATAAGATCTCCCAAGAAAAATGTGTAGAGAGAAAAAACAGAGGCAGGAGAAATAGAACCTTAGGGTATTCCTGGATGCTTAAGCTTTTCTGATGATTTTAATAATGGTACAGTCCTTTAGAGTTTATAAAGCACTACGCTATCTTGGGGGAAAGAAACTGGTTGCCCTTGAGAGCTTTTGAGATATGTAGAACTGTTATGCTAAATGATCAAACAGCTATATGGTTGATATCACTATTATTATTTTAGCTTTTAAATCTGTTTTCCCACATTATTGCCAGCCTTGTTGAGTCCATCTCCTACTGGTAATTCACTGCTATGGATTTAAAACCAAAACAAACAAACACCGAGAGTGCTTAAATAAGGAATACTTCCCTCTGAGTGGGGTCTTTTCCTCTGAGGAAAGTGCATAAACCTTTGCGCCTGAGGTTACAGGCTTTTGATTCTGGATGGTTTGCTGTCATTATTATTGTTTTCTGTGTATGTTTTGCTTTGGTTTTGTTGTGTTGACTGCTTGCTTCCTTCTCTATTTTGGGATGTGAGCTGAGTACACATGGTTCCTAGGAAAGTGACCTCTCCACAAATAACTACATCTACATCTATCATTTTGTTGTTGACATAATATAAATAGGGCAGAGGAATGCCCAGTCACATTAACTATTTCTATCTATGGAGATTAGAATGATAATGTAAAAATTTTCAAACGAGCTTTGGTTTAATTCTGTCTTTTCGAAGTTCCCACTAAAAAATTAACACAGTATTAATATAACCATTTAATAAGGAACCAGTAGAACCTAAGCCAGCTAGCTCTAAACACTTTTTAGAATTATCTTATAATTTAAAAACAATTTTTCAAGATAACTATAAACATCAATATGCTAGTATTACCATACTCCTGATATAGCTGTATAGGCAAGAGTTGTAATTTGTAAAAACATTAAGGGATTCTATGCCAGACAGTAAATAGTTCAGGTAAAAAAGAGAGAGGGAAAGTCTATGTTATTATAATGATAATACTAGCAAATATGTAGTGTTTATAATGTGCCAGGTACTGTTTTAAGTACTTTACATATATTAGCTCAATTATTTCTGTTAAAGAAAAATCTGAAGCACAATAAAATTTTAAAGAGTTTATTTGTGTAAGAAGTAATTTATGAATTGAGGAATACCAGACCAACAGAAATTTAGTGTTCCAATGTCAGAACATCAGAAGCAAGCATTTAATTTAAAAAAATGAGGAAATAAAATAAAGAAATCTGGGGCTGGGTACAGTGGCTCATGCCTGTAATCCCAGGACTTTGGGAGGCTGAGGCAGGAGGATCGCTTGAGGTTACAAGTTCAAGACTAGACTGGGCAACATATTGAGACCCCATCTCTGCAAAAAATAAAATAAAATACAATAAAAATTAGCCAGGTGTGGTGGCATTCACCAGTACTCCCAGCTACTGGAGAGGCTGAGGCAGAAGTCTTGCTCAAGCCCAGTTGTGAAGCATGATTGTGCCACTGCACTCCAGCCTGGGCAACAGAGCAAGACCCTGTCTCAAAAACAAAAAAGAAATCTGATTGGCTTACACAATTATCTTTTTTTTTTTTTTTTTTTCTTTTTGAGAAGAAGTCTCACTCTGTCTCCAGGCTGGAGTGCAGTGGCACGATCTTGGCTCACTGCAACCTCCGCCTCCTGGGTTCAAGCGATTCTCCTGCCTCAGCCTCCCAAGTAGGTGGGATTACAGGTGTTCGCCACCACACTCAGCTAATTTTTTGTATTTTTAATAGAGACAGGGTTTCACTATGTTGGCTAGGCTGGTCTCGAACTCCTAACCTTGTGATCTGTCCACCTTGGCCTCCCAAAGTGCTGGGATTACAGGCGTGAGCCAGCACGCCCGGCCGATTAAGGCTGTTTTTTTAAGATCTAGCTGGTTTTGTTTGTTCAACAATTTTTCAGGCCTTGTCTCTATTTTAATTTTACTTTAATAATTCCCCCTTTTTGGTCATCCTCTCAACAAGCTGAAAGTGTGACCAAATAGCATACTGTTACTCTCAGTTGCCGTTGTTGACACAGTTACTGGGATATAAAGTCAGGTAGATGTTGTTATCATCATTAGAGTCACATCGCTGCCATCAGGAAGTACATAGTCAGTGTCCTCGAGTTGTCTGAGCCTCACAGCAAGTATTTGACATGTGAGTGGCTGTTAAAAAAATATTAAAAACCTGTGAGAGGATAAAATGCACCAGGGGAGTCAACATTATGACTATGAAGAAAATAAAAATCAAAGGTTGAAAAATTCCTCTGAGCAAAAATTCCAGGAGCCATGATTTTACCAACTGAGTAGATCAATGGGAGGAGGCAGTGCTTATCTGATGTAGAACCTGGATTTGCTTGTTAATATTCTTTGCATTTTGGGCAACAATATCTGATTTGTCAACATAAAAACAACTTTTTTTTTTTTTACCACGTAGGGCACAATTGTGTTGTGCTGTGTGTTGAGCAGCAAAAAATATCAAGAACCCATTTATTTTGAAGTGTCACTGAGGTCAAATTATTTATCTCAGATTGTACTCCTTGAAGATAAAGTATCATTAAAACTTCTTTAAAAAGTTGTTGAAATACTAATAAGTGATTTTTTCAATTCGGAGACTTCTAGCTGAGAAAAAAAAAAGAGGGGTTCTTACAATAGAATGAAATTTGAAAACGCCTTTGTATGCTCGGGTTTGGAAGACCACAGAGGGCTCCTTTATGAGGGTCACTCCAAGTACAAATGACCCTAAGTTAAGGATTTCACTAGCATTTAAAGAGTCATATCTGATCATTTTGGGTAAGAGATAGCCCAAACCACAGTATCCAGACCATTTAGGTGGAAAACCTTTATATATTTTGTTGTCACACAAGATGAACAACCCAGCATCATTGAGAGAAAAAGTCAAAGGGGATCCTATGACTCACCAGTTGGGAGTAATATAAATGTCATGGTTATTTTTTGTCATATCTACATTTGTAGATTATCAGGTTGAATGGTTACGGTTTAGAGTAGGAACAAAAATAATTTTATAAATGTGATAAAGAAACCCATGCATACCATCACTAACGAAGGATGATTGGCTTTCTTTTCAAACATGTCTCAAATATTGCTCTATTCAGTAAACAAAACTATTAATTTTATACAGTGGAACCATGAGGAATTTCATTTGTCTTCAGTGTTTTCACTGAACACTACTTTTAGTGATTTTTGTTTGTTTTGTTTTGTTTAGAGACAGGGTCTCACTCTGTCACTTAGGCTGAAGTGTAGTGGCATACTCATAGCTCACTGCAGCCTCAAACTCCTGGGCTCAAGCAATCCTCCCATATCAGCCTCCCAAGTAGCTGGATCATGCCACCACACCCAGCTCATTTTAAAATTATTTCTGTACGAGGTCTCACTTTGTTGCCCAGGCTCATCTCTAACTCCTGGCCTCAAGCGATCCTCCCGCCTTAGCCTCTGAGGGATTGTAAGTGTTAGTCACTGCACCTGGCTGAATTTTCTAATGATATGTTCAAGGATATCATGGCCATGTTTTCATGTTGTATCTGTGTTATTATACATTTGGGTCTAGTCTTCATAATCTGTGTCAAACCAAAGAGTTTGATTACAGAGGGAGTCTAGGATATTCCCTAGATTGAACCCAATTCCATGAAGGTTTTCTAGGGGTAAGGATAAATTACCAGTAATAAAATCAACGGTAGTTATACACCATCCCTTTTTCTTTAATAGCTTCTTTCTAATGCCAAATTAGTCTATTATAAATAGGAACTGAACTGCCAAGAGCAGGGTACCAAGCTTTTTTAGAAAGCCAGTTTCCCGAATTGCTCACCCAGGTATGTGTGGGAGCAAGTTTTAATATTAACTGTGGTTTTTCCTATTCATCCAGATGAATATAGGCAGCAATTGCTTTGGTTAGTGAGCTATACTTCGAACAGTAGACTTTAGAGGAGTGAAAGTCCTCAACTAAGTAAGAGTACAAGTTTGAACATTTTTTGTTAAATGTAAAACAAAAACAAGTCTTTAGCCAATGGAAAAGAGTCAAATGAAGTCTTGTTTTGTGATCTTGGGAAAGCTGTGTACTGTGTGATGCCATCTACTTAAGTCGCCTGTAGGTTGACAAGCCCAAAAGCCTAAGGGAGCTTTCTTTAGTTGAGAGATATGACCTAAGTTTCAAGACTCTGAAGTTTTGCGGCAGTGTGAGTAGTAAGAAGAAATAGTATGGTCCCTTTCAATGAGGCTCAAGGGCAGTTTTTCTCTGGTGTCATTTTCAAAAGACCCAGTTTCCAGGTTCTAGGTCATGGAAGGTTTGATCATCAGCAGATGGGTCATGGAAAGCTTTCTTCACCTGGAGAAAATATACTTTGGCATAACGCATCAATGTTTTGAAGTATTGAGTTATATTAGCAAATAAGTCCAGGAGATACATGAGGCTCCATTTTCAAAGACACAGGTCTCCTAGTTATTATTTTATAAGGGGCCAATATGTAATTTCCCATTGGGGTTGATCTAATTGCCATTAAGGCCAGTGGTAAAAGTTTTGGCCAAGTTAATCCAATAAACTTTATTAATTTGAGTAATTTTAGTTTCAAGATGCCATTCATCCTTGTAACATTTTGAAAGGACTGAGGATGATAAGGGCAATGGTAATGCCATTGGATTTGTAAAATCTTGTTCAATTGTTTGATAACCTGTCCAGTAAAGTGAGTTCCCCTATCTTTGGAAATCTGTCCTGGGATGCCCAGAGAGGAAAAATGATTTTAAATAAAATTATTGTTACTGTTGTGACATCAGCTTTTCTACAAGGGAAAGCCTTAATCCATTCTAAAAACAGACACACTATCACAATAATATATTGTTATCCCGCTAAGGGTGGCAATTGAATGAAATCCATTTGTAGATGTTTAAATGGCCCAGCAGGTGATGGAAATATACCACTTGAATCTTTAAGGGTCTTTCTGGGGTTACTGGTTTGACAAGCCACACAATGGTTATAAAACATTTTTGTTGTTTTAGAATAACCATCCCACCAGTACTTTTTAACAATTTGAACCATTTAATCCATACAATGACGAGTAATGGCGTACAGGACTTTTAAGAGTGGCATTTTCAGGGCCTCAGGAAGGACTGGGCAGCTATCCAAGCTCTTGGTGAGTCCTTATTTAGCATTAAATTTGCATCCTTTTAGACAACATTTTTGTTGTTCCAATTCAGGTGCAAGCATTGTTTATTGAACAAATGATCATAAGTAATTTGATTTGAATTGACTTTATAGAGTTCGTACAGATTGCATATTTTAACAATTTCAGTGGTAGTCAACTTGGCATGAAGGTCTGCTAATCCCTTCCGTTAACATTTAGGTTTAGTTTTATGAATATGAGCTTCAGTTTTAATAATAGCAACCCATCAGGGCAGTAGAATAGCTGAAAGAAATTAATCTACCTGTGACCCTTCTTGATGGGATTTCCACTAGAAATGAGAAATACTCTTTGTTTCAATAACACTCCAAAATCATGGACCACACCAAAAGTGTATCTATTGTCTGTATAAATGTTAACTTAGGCCAGGCATGGTGGCTCACACCTGCAGTCCCAGCACTTTGGGAGACTGAGGTGGGAGTATCCCTTGAGACCAGGACTTTGAGACCAGCCTGGGCAACATAGTGAGACCCCATCTCTACAGAAAAAAGAAGAAGAAAATTAGACAGGTCATGGAATGGTCATCATCCTCCCACCACAGCCTCCCAAGTAGCTGGGACTATAGCAATGGTGGTGCATGCCTGTTGTCCCCAGCTACTTAGGCTGAGGTGGCAGCATCACTTGAGCTCAGGATATTGAGGCTTTGGTGAGCCATGATCACACAACTATCCTCCAGTCTGGCAACAGATTGAGACCCAGCCTCAGAAAAAAAAAAAATCATAAAAATCAAATAGTAACTTATTTGGTTTTGGCTACATGACAAGCCCTAGTAAGAGAATATAATGTTGCAGATTGTGCTAACTTAAACTGTGAAAGAGTTCCCTTTTCTGTTAGTTCATACTGAGTGGTTACAGCATATTCTGTTTCGTATCTCCTTTGTATATTTTTTGGCATAAGACCCCTAACAAAAAGTATTAATTCAGGACTGTCTAATAGAATGTCCCATAAATCAATGTGAGGGGTCAATAGTTGTGATACCACACTCACACATTTATGGTTTTCTCCATCATTAGGCAGAGTGACAGGGCTAAGCAGAGATTACAATATTTGAGATGGAGATTTGGAGTTTACAGGAGAAAGATGTCATAAGATGTTAGTCTGCTTGGGTCTGACTGGAATCTAATAAACGTTAACTGTATGTTGAACTCGTAGGTAAAGTTTCATTTCCTAACACTAGGTCAGATGAGGTTTCTTCTAATTTAGCTGCTGCTGCCACTATTTTCAGACAACTTGAATATGCTCTGACCACTAGATCTAACTGGAGACTCTAATAAGCAATCTGTCGCTTTCTTTCTCTGTGTTCCTGAGCCAGGACTCCCGAGGCCTGACCATCATGTTTGTAAACAAACAATGTAAAACATTTTGTATAATTCAGGAGCCTTAAAGCTAAAGGCTGTTGTAAGGCCAGTTTTATTTGATGGGGAGTTTGTTCATGATTACCTTCCCATAGCAAAGACTTTGATATGGTTTGGCTATGTCCCCACCCAAATCTCATCTTGAATTGTAGCTCTCATAAAACCCACATGTCATGAGAAGGACCTGGTGGGAGGTAATTGAATGATGGGGGTGGGTTTTTCCAATGCTGTTCTCATGATAGTGAATAAGAGATCTGATAGTTTTATAGAGGGCAGTTCCCCTGCACATGCTCTCTTGCCTGCCACCATGTTAAGACATGCCTTTTCTCCTCCTTTGCCTTCTGCTATGATTGTGAGGCCTCCCCAGCCATATGGAACTGTGAGTTCATTAAACCTCTTTTTCTTTATAAATTACCCAGTCTTGGGTATTTCTTCATAGCAGTGTGAAAATGAACTAATACAGACTTTAAGACAGATTTTTTGTAAGTTTATATAAGGGGGATGCCAACAGAAAAAGTTGAAGACCCAAGTTTTATAGTATCCCCAAATCCAAGGAATCCTTTTAATTATCTCTTAGTCATGAGTCTAGGGAAACCTTAGATTGACTTTTTTTTTGTTCAGGTGAGAGGGAAATTCTCTTTCCAGTCAAATCATGTCTTAAGTAATAGACCTTTTCTTTAGAGAATAAAGTTTTTCCATAGAAGCTTTATGTCCCTTGTAAGGTAATGGTTGTAAGAAAGAAGTTGAATCTATGACAGAGTTTTATTTGGTAGAAGAACATGACTATAAATTATCTACATATTAAATAGTAGTAGAATTTCTAGGAAATTGTGAGATTGACAGGTCTTGGTGTAATGCCTGAAAAAAATAACATGAGGCATCAGTGGACCCCCGTGGCATTACAGTCCAGGTGTATTGCTGGTTTTTCCAAATAAAGGCAAACAGGTATTGGCTCTTCTTATCAAGTGGAATGCTAAAGAAGACAGAGCAGACATCTATCACTGTGAATCATTTGGCAGCTGTAGGCACACTAGATAACAAAGTGCTAGGATTTGGAACCACAGGAAATTTTGGAATTATAATTGCATTTGTTGCACTTAAGTCTTGAACAAATCTCCAACCTCATCCATTAGCTCTTTTAGATAATAGAATTGGAGCATTATAGGGACTAGTACAAGTAATTACAAATATTTGTTTCATTAACTCCTCTACAATTGGGGAAAGTCCTTGGATTGCCTCTAACTTTAGGAGTAAATGGGGAAATTTAGGCAATGGCTTAGAATGGTCTAGTTGGATATTTATAGGTTCAGGACTTATAATTTTTTCTGTCAGTTTAGGAGGAAGCCCACAGACATTGGGGTACCCCAGAAAGGTTGGGGTTGCTATAAGTTTGGCTTTCAACGTTATCAACTCCAACTCGTAAGAACAAAGCAGTTTAGGTTCAGGAGGATCAGAGACTTCTAGGGTTATTTCTCCTTCTGAAGAGAGTTTTATGTGTCTTCTCAGGTTAGAAAGCAAATCTCATCCCAGTATCTTTACTGGAGTGGTGTCACATAGTAAGAAGGCATGCTTCTCTGAATCTAGTTCAGCATTTCAACTGGTTTAGACATAGGAATTCTCTGAACTTGATTTGAAACCCCCACCACAGAAATATTTTTTCACTCCTAGAGATGTGTTGGTTTATTAGGGTGGGGTTTAAAGTGGATAAGGTGGTTCCAGTATCCACCAACACTGTGTATACATGACTCCCCATTGATCTTGATCTGAGTTTCCTTATAAACGTAAGGGTATTATAGGAAGTAACTTACCAGAGAATCCCTCAGAACCCCATTCATGTTAATTATTGTCTCGAGAGTCAAACCGTTGGGAATTTTCTCTAACAGAGGAAGTTAGAGACTGACACTAGAGTGGACAATCTTTTTTCCAATGGCCTGACTGTTTCTAATGATGGCAGACATCTTAAGGTACAGGGTTTCTTTGTTCAGGACCTCTTGATTTTGAGTTATGGTATGCATGAAGAGGCCCTCTTAGACTTTGTCCCTGTAGCTGTTGCAGCTGTAAACATAGAAGCCTTTGATATTTTTTCTTTCAGCGTTTCACCTTTTTCTTGTTCTAAAGTTCTCTAAAAATGTTCAACCATGATGACTAATTCAGCTGTATCAGTAACTTCCCATTCAATCTTTCATTTTTTAATCAGGTCACCAAGCTTTGGTCAGAGCCCATGAATGAATAAGGCTGTAAGAGCTATTTCAGTTTCAGCAGGAAATTTTTCCTGCTGTATTTTAAGACCAGAATGTTTAACAAATCTAGCCTTGTAATCAGAAACTAATTTATTTCTTTTTGTTTGTATACATGGTTGAATAATGGACCAATCTTTTGTGGGAAGACAATAGGGATCATTTCCAGCAGTTTTTCGGCTATTTTTCTGGCATCTTTTTTTACCATCCCTAGAAGTAACTATTGAAGAGTCAGCAGTCCTTTCCTCAGGCTTATCCCATCCTGCTCTTTTTATCCATTTGTGTACATCTCTGGGTCTTAATATTATGTGTATAAACTGATATAAATCAGGAAACACAGGGTCATAGGCTCCTATGAGGATTCTCAATTCCTCAGAAAATTTTTGTGGATTTTCTTTGCAATTTGGAAAATATTTTGCTATGGCTCTTAGTTCAGTTTTTGACCAAGGAGTAAAATTATTTATAGGAGCCAAACCTGGGTATTCCGAGGGCCTAACTTTATGAGGCATTTACTTAACTTCCTTTCTCTCTTTATTCTCCAGATAAAAATGTAATTGAGCAAAAGGATTAGTAGGTTTAGGAGAAAGAGATAGTTTCACAAATGAGTTTGTGGATTTAGAATAATTAGGTAGAGGAGAATAAAGGCAGGAAACAAAGTCACATCAGTTACCACATAATTTCCTTACTTTTGCCCTCAATTTATTGCTTAAGCTTTTCAGTTGTCTTATTTGATTTTAGTAAATAAGCTTTTTTTTTTTTTTCTTCAAGACAGGGTCATGCTCTGTCACCTAAGCTGGAGTGCAGTGGTGCCATCACAGCTCACTGAAGCGTTGACCTTCTAGGCTCAGGTGATCCTCCCATCTCAGCCTATCGAGTGGCTGGGACCACAGGCATGGGCCACCATGCCCAGCTAATTTTTTGATTTTTTTTTTTTTTTGAGACGGAATCTCGCTCTGTGGCCTAGGCTGGAGTGCAGTGGCACGATCTCGGCTCACTGCAAGCTCTGCCTCCCGGGTTCACGCCATTCTCCTGCCTCAGCCTCCTGAGTAGCTGGGACTACAGGCGCCTGCCACCACTCCTGGCTAATTTTTTGTATTTTTTTTTTAGTAGAGACGGAGTTTGACCATGTTAGCCAGGATGGTCTCGATCTCCTGACCTCATGATCCGCCTGCCTCGGCCTCCCAAAGTGCTGGGATTACAGGCGTGAGCCACCGCACCCGGCCTTGTTTTTTTTTTTTGTAGAGACTAGGTCTCACTATGTTGCCCAGGCTTGTCTTGAACTCCTAGGCTAAAGCAATCCTCCCACTGAGGCCTCCCAAAGTGTTGAGATTACAAGCATGAACCACTGAACCACTGCACCTGGCTTGAGTAAAGAGTCTTTTAGAGAGGCAATTTTGGATCAGCTAGTTCTTTGTAAGCCTCTGTATACCAATCAAAAAATGCATGCCATTGTTTCTGAGGTATTTAGGATCCATTCTTTTCCATTATGCCCCATAAATGAACAATTTTATCTAGATTAAAACTTCGCCATTGTGGCCACTGCAACTTCAAATTATTTCTTGTAGGCACACCTATTTTTCTAGAATGGCACAAGTTTGGGGTCTATAATTTCTAAATATAAAATTTGTTTGTGTTCCCAGCAGAGGAGTCCCAGACTCGTTAGATATTGACAAACCCATTATATCCTCTCTTTTTAAAATTCTATCTACCTGAGGCTTCCAGCTACAAACTCAGTCTAGTTCCTATTGAATACCCAGTTTAACCTCCAGATCCCAATCTGGATTCCAGATCTATTCTGGAAACTAGTGCACTAGACTGGACCTAGTCTAGTTTATGTCAAGCACTCAAATTTGATCTCTGGGTCCAACAGGGAATAAAATGATTCAGATAAACTTGGAGAGCTCAGGACGCAAATTGTGGAGCTTGAAATCTAAGAGGGACTTAACCAGGACCTCCAGATGCAGTGAGAAAGCAGTGAGCTCCATGGACTCAGCAGGTACCTTTTGCCTGGTTCCTTGATACACCCAGTGGCATGGCCCAAGGGTTTGGGGCGGTGAGGGGGGGGGGGTCTCCTTTGAATCCCACTTCTGACACCAAACTTAAAGAAAATCTAAAGCACAGCAAAATTTTAGAGTTTATTTGAGTAAGAAGTAATTCATGAGTTGGGGACCACCAGAGCAACAGAGGTTTCGCATTCCAGTGCAGAATATCAGAGGCAAGCATTTATGGGAAGATGCAAAAGTAAACCAAAGAAATCAGATTGACTTACAGTTACATAATTATCCGTTTGGGGGTACTTTTTTGGGAAGTTCTTAGTCACATAATTATATCTTAGTTGGCTGCTTATGATTGACTAGAGTTAAGTTTAATTTCTGTTCAACATAAATATTTACCAGAAATGTCCCAAGTTAAGTTTAGCTTATATCTGCAGTGTGACCCCAGTCAAGTTCCACCTATATTTGCAATTTAAGCTAGATGAAGGCTACTTTTAAGCCCTAGCTGGTTTTGTTTGCTCAGAAATTTTTCAGGCCTGGTCTCCATTTTAATTTTACTTTAACATTTCTCATAACAATTTTATGAAGTAGATAGTATTATCTCTATCTCACAGATGATGCAGATGAGGCAACTGAGGTACAAAGATGTTAAATAACTTGCTCAAGGTTACTCAGCTCTGAAATATCAAGGCCAGGACTCAAACTACGACAAAATATCTAAAGAATACACACTTTTAACTATTACACTCTTAACTCTTTCAAAAGAATTCCTTTGAAACCCCAGGAGAAGTAATATTAGAAAACGAGAGTAATATTAGAAAAAGAAAGATTATTTGCCCTTTCCTTACATATCAGTGTATAGTTTCACTTGTTACAGCAAGTATGTTTTACTTCTAATTCAAAGGTCATCAAATAAGATAAAATGTTCTGCTGGCACTTTGCAAAAAAAGGGTATCCTGATGGTCAAAGTCATATGAAAAGATGCTCAGCTCTATGAGACATGAGGAAAATGCAAACTATAACCACAATGTGATATCACTGTACATGCCAAAATGACTAAAATAAAAAAGAGAAAAAAGCCATGCATGGTGGCTCATGCCTGTAATCCCAGGACTTTGGGAGGCCGAGGCCAGCGGATCATGAGGTCAGGAGATTGAGACCATCCTGCTTAACATGGTGAAACTCTGTCTCTACCAAAAATACAAAAAATTAGCTGGACGTGGTGGCACATGCCTGTAGTACCAGATACTCAGGAGGCTGAGGCAGGAGAATCACTTGAACCCAGGAGGTGGAGGTTGCAGTGAGCTGAGATCACACTGCACTCCAGTCTGGGCAAAGAGGAAGACTCCATCTCAACAACAACAACAAAAAAAAAAAAAAGAGAGAGAGAGAAATGATAACGAGTTTGGTGACAACAAATGGAAACTACTGGATATGAAATCATTGGTATTCTTATAGGCTACTTGCAGGAGTATAAATTGATATAACCACTTTAGAAAACTATTTGGCAGTTATCTATTAAAGCAGACATATGCATACACCAATACTCAGTAATTCTACTCCTAGATATGTACCTAACAAATATGTACACATATGAATGTTCAATAAATGTGTTTAAGAATATTTATAGCAGTACTGTTCATAATAGTCACAAACTAAAAACAATCCAAATCTCCATCAACAGTTGAGTGGGTACATAAATTGTGGTGTAATGATAAAACGAAACACTATATTGCAATAAGAAGGAATAAACAATTGCTATGCACAACATAAGGATAAATCTAACAAATATAATGAGTGAAGAAGCTAGACACAAAAATGTCTATAAATGATTTCATTTACAGAAAGATTAAAAAGAAGCAAAACTAATATAAAATGTTAGATGTCAGGAGAATGGTTACTTTTGGTGGGGAGCAATGAATGGAAGGGAACATGAGGGGGTTCTGAGGTGATGTCAATATTCTATTTCTTGATTTGTGCTAGTTTATGAGGTGTGTTCACATTGTGAAAATTCATCAGGGGCCAGGCGCAGTGGCATGCCTGTAATCCCAGCACTTTGGAAGGCCAAGGTGGGAGAATCAACTGAGCCAAGGAGTTCAAGACCAGCCTGGGCAACATAGTGAGACCTCAACTCTACAAAAAAAAAAAAAAAATTTAATTAGCCAAGTACGGTAGTGCAAACCTGTGGTTCCAGCTATCCAGGAGGCTGAGGTGGGGAGATAACTTGGGACTTGGAGGTTGAGGCTGCAGTAAGCCATGATCATACCAGTGCACTCCAGCCTGGGTGACAGAGTGAAACCTTAGTTGAAAGAAGAAAAGAAAGAAAGAGAGAAAGAGGAAGGAAGGAAGGAAGGAAGGAAGGAAGGAAGGGAGGGGGGGGGGGAGGGGGGGGAGGGAGGGAGGGAGGGAGGAAGAAAAATTTATCAGGCTGGACACAGAATTTATGCATTTTCCTGTATATGTTATACTTCAATAAAAAATATTCTTAAGGATACAGTGTTTTGGAGTTAAAAATGATAACATTTTTAAAGTACCTGGAAATAATACTATTCATTCTATAATAAAATGCTACTCAAGTCTGCACCTTGTCTTTTGAGATTCACAAGAACTATATTATCTCTAGAAGTATATTTGAAAAGTAATCGATTAAAAAGTGCTGGAGTGGCTCCAGCCTAGATCCATTGTTATCAAAGGTATCTGGCAGAGAGCTGAATGCTACTGGATCTCCAAAGACAAATTTAAAATGATTGTACTTAGAAGAAATAGGAATTGCACTGTGCTGCTAAAGATGCAAATATTTGTCCTTAACTGTGGCAGAGATTAAAGAAAGAGCATCGATTTTTTGTTTCCTTAATTTTTTAAAATAGTAACACTGTAAGAAAGGACTTCCTTGTTCACTGATTCAAATACCAAATCTCAACTATGGCGAATTTTAAGATGATGAACAAAGTACCTACTTTAGTCATCTCCCTCACAACAAATCCATAGAAATGATAGGAAACATACTTTAGAAGAAGAAAGAGAAAAGAAGGAGAAAAGAAGAGGGGAGCAGAAGAAAAAGAGGAGGAGAAGCAGCAGTTAGTGGCACTTGCGCATGGGGGTAGAAGGGCACCTTTCAATGAATGAGAATCTTTGAGGAATCCCTAGGAAAGAAAACAAATAGGATCAACTGAAAAGGGAAATTTAATTACAAGTAAAAACAATCATTGTGAAAGGTGAGCAAAACAAAAAGAGAGTTTGCTCCCAAGAGCATTTTATTTCAGAAGAGTTCTATACCTCATGCTCTTAGAGGCAGTATAGCCATTTGTCCAGGCTGCTACAACAAATTAGCATAACCTGGGTGTCTTAAACAACAAAAACATATATCTCACAGTTTTAGAGGCTGGGAAGTCCAAGATCAATGTACCAGCAGATCCAGTGTCCTCTGGGGGTCAGCTCCCTCAGTTTTGAGTTGACCAACTTCACATTTATCCTTAACATGGTTCCATAGTGTAGTGGTTAGCATTTCTGCTTTACACACATTGTATCCTTAAGTGGCAGACAGCGGAGCCCTCTCGTGTCTCTTTTTATAAGGACACTAATCTCATCATGGGGGCTCCTCTTTCATGACCTAATTACCTCCCAAAGGCACCATCTCCAAATATCACCACTTTAGGGATTCAGGGTTTAGCATATGAGTTTGGGGGAACACAAACATTCAGTCCATAGCACACAGTAATGTGCTGTAGTATGCTAAAGGGGAAGAGATCCATAAGGAAGGCTAATAAGGAGGAAGGTATGGGTATGGTAAGCAGGGGACAAAGGAGAACATCCTTGGTGGTCCAAAGAATCCCAGTTATTTCCATGCAGTAAGAGGACAGGTGCCCCATGAGCATGATGGGGGTACTCATTGATAAAGAGGTTCAAGGCAAGTGGTAAAGGCTGGCAGCAGTTCCCATGGGAGTAAGTTGAGCAACAGCAAAGCACAGAATTGGGCACTGGTCTTACAAACACACAAAGACCGTGAATTTATAGTCACCGATCTGCACATTTATGAGGTTTTTTTATTTTCTGGTAGCACTCAGTATCCTGGGATAATAACGGAGAAGATAAAGGAATCATGGTGTTTTTCCAGAGCTGAGGTTTTTCCAGGAAAGTAAAACAAAAGACAGGGGCTAGGGAATTGAGAGTGTTGGTGACATGGTGATCCAGGAGATCAACAGCCTAGGTTTTGGGGCTAAGATGAGCTTTGATACAGGAAGTATCAAAGGACTGGAGGTTGAAATAGAGAACAACGAAGATGGAAAGATAAGAGGTTGTGTCAGAATGTCAAGGGTCTGTTGAACTAGATCTTGAATGGCCTTGGAAGAGACATGGGGGAGTGGTAATTTGGAAATGGAGAGGATAATGCATTCCAGGGAAGAGAACCACACGTGTAAAGACACATGCAAAGGGAAGCGGTAAGAATTTCCATGTAACTAGATCACACATTGCATGGAGGAAAGTGGCATGAGATCAAGATGGAAACCCACATTAAACCTGATTGTTAAGAGCCTAAGGAGTTTGGGCATCATTTCCTCCCAGAGGCAGGAGCTAGCAGAAGTTCTCAGATAGCGCTGTCCTGTATGGCTACCGTCGGGCAGGTTGTATCCTGCACAGAGGCTCCTTCATGGGGTCTAAACTCTAGGTCGAACTCTGCTTGCCAAGCCATTCATCCTGCTTGCTCTGTAGCTGTTACCCCAGGAGAAAGAGGGTATTTTCTTTAATTCTTCAGCCCCTCAGGAGAGGGAGCCCTCTTTTAATTCATCTACCTGAGGGGCTGCATTCCTTTTTGGGTAGCAGTGGCTCTGTGTAGAGTGATGATCAGACAGAATTCTCAGGGCGACTTTTCTGGCCATGGTGTAGAAGATGACCCAGAATGAGGAGACACAGTAAACATGGAGAGCAGAACAGTTTTCAGCAGTACAGGGGCCTAACCAAAGGCAGCCAAGAAGAAAGAAGAGGGGCCAGATCCAGAAGCGAAGTCTGTAATACAATTAACACCAGGGGGCTTATGGACGTAGGGATGGTGGGAAAGGGAAAAGTTAAAGATGACTCAGATATATTCTCCACTATGTTCCTAGAATAAAACCTGACCACATTAATGCTCAGTTAACATCTGTAAAATGAAAAAAAAATAGAGCTGCAAGTAACAAAAACATTTTTAAGCGAAAGATACTATCTGCTGGGATGGCACCCATAGGAACCCATAAGAAACAGTACTTTAATCATCTTAAGCTTCCTCAATTTCGAGTTGTAGAGGTCAGAGAACTGGCCTAAAAATTTAGAGTTACTCCAGGCAGTTGTTTTCAGCCCTGGCTGAACATTCGAGTCACCTGAAAAGCTTTTAAAAACTCCAGTGCCCACACTGGATCAGTTAACTCCAAAATCCTGGGGATGAAACTTAGACATCAACATTTTTTAAGACAGAGACTCACTCTGTCACCCAGACTGAAGTACAGTGGTGTGACCATGGCTCACTGCAGCCTCAACCTCCCAGGCTCAGGTGATCCTCCCATCTCAGCCTTCTAAGTAGCTGGGACTACAGGCACACACCACTACATCTAGCTAATTTTTTATTTATTTATTTATTTTTATTTTTTATTTTTTTGTAGACACAAGGTCTCCCTGTGTTGCCCAGGCTGGTCTCAAACTCTTGGCCTTAAGCAATCCTCCCACCTCAGCGTCCCAAAGTGCTGGGATTACAGGTGTGAGCCACTGTGCCAGTCCAGACATCAACATTTTTTAAAGCTCCTGGGGTGGTTCCTATATATAATAACTGCTCTCATGGAATTTGCAATCTCTAGTCTAGATTTCCAGATGTGATCAGTAATATGGCATAGATAAGAGATGGATCAGAGACAGGGCAGAATGGTTTAACTTATTTGACCATCTTGTCACAACGGAAATCAATCATCCATTTCTTACAAAATCCTTTTACATAGTGACCAGTTCTTCAAAATTAATTTCTACATCTTGACAAAACATCAAGAAATTCATTATGTGGCTTCACCAATTTTTAGGAAACTGAATCATGGGCAAGATGTGGTTTAAAAAAACAGAGCATTTTAAAATAATTACTTAAAGAGTAAATAATGCACAGGCTTGGAAATTATTTTAAGACCCCTCATTTGCTGCTAAGGTTATATGTGTACCAGGAGTCAAAAAGACCAAATGCTATAGAAAAATAAAAGGAGTGGTTTAAAAATAATTTAAGGGTCAGAATGAAGATATTTTGCATAAATTAGAAAGGTGGTACACAAAAATAAAGAAAGCAAAACAAAACAAAAAACCCTAGGGCCTAGACGTAGGTTCTAGGCCTGGGCTTTCCCCCTAAATATTGCACTGAAACTTAGAGGCCACCTCACCTCACTGAGCCTCATTTTCCTCATCTATAATGAGCATTCTCACCCTGGTGAGTTTCAGTCCTCTCTAACAGCCAAACATTCTCTAATTCTATCATTGGTAAGTCAAAGATGAGCAGGCTAGAAGTAATTTAAGCCTCACCATTCTTGATATGAAGGCAAGAGGAGCATTGCTCACCAAAGAGAAGTCAAGGACCCACCCCAGGCCACGGCTGTTTTTATTGATCCACAAAAGATAAGAATTTCAGAGTAAAGTCTGGAAACTTTTGTAGTCATTTAACTATTTCTGTTAAATCACATAATAAAATACTGAGCTTTGTATTTTGTATATCTTTGTATTTTTATTTCACCTTTTTAGTAATCAATTTTTATTATAGTTTATAATAGTGTGAGTCCACAGCAAATTAGAAATTTAAAAAATTTCGTCTTTCACCGTGGATAGTTTGGAATACACTGAGCTGGAGAACCATAATTACATTTTAACATCAATGCAAAAGTGCACACAGAAGGGAAAAAAGCAAATGCAGGCAAAGTAATTTTTACCTTGCCCATTTTGAATTTTATTTTAGAGGCCCATTTCATTTGGTCTTAGACCATTGCTATTAAAAGTTATTTTCTGCTACAAGTTTATAAAACTACTAGAGGCTTTTTAAAAGAAAACAGCCTGTATTAGAAAACAGGTGGCAAGGGATTGGTTTTCTAGTACTAGGTCATCGTCTAAAAGGAATTACAATATGATATGTCAGGTAGCACAGTAAAGTAATTAATTCCTGTTGGAATAGATAGGTACTTTCCCTTTTTTTTTTTTTTTTTTTTGAGACGGAGTTTCCCTCTTGCTGCCCAGGCTGGAGTGCAATGGCACAACCTCAGCTCACTGCAACCTCTGCCTCCTGGGTTCAAGCGATTCTCTTGCCTCAGCCTCCCAAGTAGCTAGAATTACAGGTGCCCACCACCATACCTGGCTAATTTTTGTATTTTTAGTAGAGATGGGGTCTCACCGTGTTAGCCAGGTTGACATGGTGGTCTCGAACTCCTGACCTCGGGTGACCCACCTGCCTCAGCCTCCCAAAGTGCTGGGATTACAGGCGTGAGCGACCATGCCCAGCCAGGTACTTTCCTTTTTAAGAAAAGAATTAAGTCACTCCCTTCTGATTGGAAATGGCTAATCATAGGGTTTCAAGCTATTAACATAGAGACACCCTTGTTCAAAAATAAGGAAGGCTGCATAATGAGGTTAGTTTTCCCAAGATTATGCAGCTAGTGAATGGGAAAGTCTAGGTTCCCACCCAAGACGCTCTTCTCAGGCTTGCCGGCACTTTCTCTGCTGCCCTAGTCTCCTCCACCATAAAAAGTGTTCAGGTGGGAACCAGACAGTGAATGCTTACATAAGCCTCACTTCCAGGTACTTGAAATAGGGTAACAAATACTAAAAATACTGTGGAGTGCTCATGAATCACCTTAATATGTAAATGACTATGTTCTATTTAGAGCTTTCTGCAGATAAACAAGATCAATGTTTGTTCTGAAGTGATTTGCACATCACACAGAAAAATATGAGAGAAAATCTATGCTCTCCACACCACATGTCTTGGTGTTGAGACTGGTTTGATCTGTGTTACCAATAGACATGCCCCAAAATCAAACCACCTTGATCCTTTTAGGAAATAAGTAGGATATCAAATTTTAAAAAGTGAATATTTCTGAGAAATATCAAGTCTTTGCAGAGATTCTATAATCACTGTGAGGAATCCAGAAACTGCATTGATCAGTTTAAAACATGGCTGTTCAGTGAACTTAATGACTGTACTATTTCACAGGAATGTTTGCAAAAAAAATGAAATTGTTTATCAATTACTTGACTTTTTTATCTAGACAATGCCAGAAAAATCCAGATTTTTGAAATATGGACAATGCAAAAAAATTTTAGTCTATATTTATGGCATTGTCTAGTCTTAGCTTAAGAACGTAGCATTTACTTGGCTTCATTATTTACTGTTCACTAACATAATAAAATTAACAGCAATTTGGGGGTGGTGCCATACTCTGAAACAATTAATAAAATATTTTCTCTTCTTTGCACATTATTGTGACTTTTTAAAGGCAAAGAGTGAATGATTCCTCAATTCTTAGCGTCATTGATGTAAAGTCAATATTTGATAAAAGAACCAAGTTATATTGTGAATGAAATCAGCTGGTTAGGTGCAATGGATGTGTCCACTTTAATAAAATCAATAATTCAAGTTGAAAAGAACTTCATTATCTTTTCTCAAGATAAATTTTAATGGAGGCCTGGTCTGAGAATCCAATGCCATAAGTTCTGAATCCTCAGGTTCGTGCAACAAGTCATTTCTTAAGTGACCTTCAGCTGACTACATAAAATCTGAGTTGGTCTTGATTAGAATCTGTCCAGCTGTCAGTCTTTTGGCCTCTGAGATCCAGAGGGCATATACCCATGATGCTGTGGGGTTATGTAAGAGACAGTAAAGAAATAGGGAAAAAAAAAAACACAGAATAAAATGTAATTACACGGAGTTTCGTTTAAAACAAAAATTGATTGAGTTCTGCTTAAAGTGGCTTGTTGTTTCCTGTGCCAGGAACTACTGTGCAGGCCCAGCAGGAAGTGTGCTACAGAGCAGGATCACCTTACACCCTCGTTTTATGGTTCATTTCACTTATTTAATGCAATCTGAGAACCTGCAAAAGGAACATGTTAGAAGGAGGGAATAGGCTTTTTGTCTTGTTTTGTTGTTGTTTTTTTTTTTTAATTTCTTTGAATCAAAACATTTGTTTTTACAGGGTGCTTAAAGTCCCAGAGAAACAGGACTTCTAGAGTTGCATGGTGAAGACATTTCTCTTTGTCACACAATTTAAAGCAAGACACAAAGTTGAGTTACGTCTAGAGTTGAGTTATGTCTGTTTCCTTTGCTGTCCTACTCACATAATTTTAAACATAAAGAATTACAACCATGCCCATGAATGGTCTAAATCATTTTGAATTCCATGTAAGTTCCTCCTAGGGTTTCTAACTTGATAGAGAGCCCATGATGTTGCGGGGAATGTTGGAGAAAAGGAATTAATATTTAAGATGTAGATAGCGATTCATTTGTCAAGCAGAGGAATGAGTTCATTTTACTGTATTGTTTGGAAATGTGTGAATTGAACAGCTGGATTTCCTTGTGGTGGCATTCGCCGCTCCTCACACACTGTCTGTTTTCCCCTCCAGAGACCTCAGTATGAACAACATCAGTCAGCTGCTCCCGAATCCCCTGCCCAGTCTCCGCTTCCTGGAGGAGTTGTAAGTATCACTGTAGTCTTGATGCATCCAGTCAACACTGGGCACATTCTTGTGTTTGTCTCTCATACTTACTGTGGGAACCAGATAAAACAAGGCAGAAAACCTGTCAGCACCAACAATTTCGGAACATGAGGAAACACTTAGTTGGGAGGGGGCAAAAATAGAATTGCTTATGATTCTGGAAATCAACTTATAAAAGAGTTTACCATAAGGCTACAACTTTCTAAGGTGAGACTGAGCCAAACAAATTAAAATTTTAAAACAAAGCCTGTTTAAAAGAGCTGGATAGCTCTTTGGAAATAGTTAAGCAGCAGGATATTAAAAGTTTGAATACTGGTTCATGTTTATTAAAATCGCAAGTAAAGCTATAATCAAAACCAAAAACTGCTGCTTGGTTCGGCTTGTGACAGGGAGAATTGAGTCCACATTGCATAGCACCAAAACTTCTTGTCCTAATCACTTTTAATTACTATTTCCCTACTTTTAAATTTAGCTTCCCTCAAGGCTTCAGTAGAAAAATGTGAAATCCACAGAAGATTTAAAACTGGGCTCTTCCAAATACTAAAAATAAAAACTAAAAAAGGAGGAAGCTAAAATTAGTTAATGATACACAGAGGAATTTTGATTAAGTCTAGTAACCACTTTTCAGAAGATGAAAAAGAACTGTATAAATCAAAAATCTGCATTTAAAAATTCATTTGATCCTCTTACGCTTTTGAATGATGGGGATAAGGAAGTGATAACCCATCATAGCCCTAGTGTAGAACGTTTGGCACCATCAGTTGAGTCAATCCTCTGACTGTTGATTAAAGGAATTGTTTAGGTAATGACCTCTTTTGAAAATATTTTCTTTATAAATCCTGAAGTCAGAGTCCAATTTGGGGACTAATTTAAATTGTTAATGCACCACAGAATCCACCATGGGAGGTGGAAAGAATGTTTCCTCATAACCAAATTACACTATGTTGATCATTTTCTCAAGAGAATAAGAGGATAACATTTTGAAATTTCTTCCCTCTGGAGTTTTATCTATATTTATTTTTGATGGCATTATATTTTATGAAATGCTATTGTTTTACTACTGAAATCAGTTGCATGTGATCAAATTGATATCAAGGGTTATGGTAGGGAATCTTAGATTTCTAGATTGTATAGAAGGTTTTATCATTCATGGAATGGATTTTCACTCTAGGTCCCAGGCCTTTTTTTTCCATCTTCTCTTTTGTCTCAGAACATTTCCATTGCTAGGATTTAACCTTCATAGGAGCTGGAACAATGTCTGTCTTAGTCATGGCTGGTACATAATAAATAATCTGTAAATTTTTAATGAATGAACTAATGAGAAAGCAAAATATGTAAAAGGAGTTTCTTACACATGTTAACTCCCTAAGAAAAAGGTAACAGATTTTCATTGACATTAGTCAACATTTTTAAAGGTTATTTTAAATAATTTTCAAACAGCAGAATTTTAAAAAATTACATCCGTCTTGTTCTCCCTATACTGCCACAATTAATATAGAATAGATAGCCCTGTTTACCCCCATATTTCTAAGGTATGCCCTTCCTATCCTTTTCCCTTTAATTCCCTTATAATATCCCATGGCAAAATGCTTCCCTTTTCCCTCAACACACACCTCAACTTTAGACCACAAGCTGAATCAATAAATAATTCACTTCCCCAAGGACTTTGTTTAATAGATTTCCTCCCTCAGTGACCCAACTCATTCAAAATAACTCCTCTTTCTTCATGAGGTGAATATTAATTCTGTTCCAAGGCCAGTTTTTAAAAAGATAGTTGAAAAGAAATCACAAAAAAAGCAATGGTGTTTGCGGAGAGAACTACCATTTGAAAATGCTACTATTAATACTTTTCTGCCTTGTCTTATTTTTATCTCTCCGGAAACTTCATCAAGTATCTTGACCATAGAATCATAAAATTTCAGAAATAGAGGAGACCCTTTAAAGACTATTCATTCCATTGCTTCATTCTGTTCTGGAATTCTTTCTGCTAAGCTGGCTGACTTGCTGAATTTAAAATCAAGACTGCTTTTCCATATATAATTCTGTGCTGCACCTAACCAATGTCTTAAAGACATCATTATTCATTTAGCGGCAAAAGAAGTTAGTATTTATAAAACCCGGAAAAATGATCAACTCTTCTTGGTTTATTCCTTTGTTCCCAAAGCTAAATTTAGGGGTTTGGGGGAGGTTCTATTTTTTTTTGTTTGAAAAATATCCCTTTAACAGAACTTTTTTTTATGCTGTTGATTGCTTCTGTTAGACGTATGCTTAAGTCTATATTCTCTTTTAGGCTATACAGTCTTCAAAAATAATAAGTGTAGTAACAACAATAATAGCTTACTCTGTGCCAATCACTGTTGAAAGTGCTTTACACACATCATTTCAGTGAATTATAACAACCCCATAAAGATAGATATTATTATTCCCAGTTAACAGATAAGAAAACTTAAATACAGAGAAAATAAGGAACTTATCCAACATAATAGAGTTGGTATGTATCAGAGCCAAGATCCAAACCTAGGTCAAAGCTAAGTTTCAAAATGACTTTCAAAGCCATGCTGGGAAAGTGGAGGGAGGGTTGGAATTGTGCATGGTTTGTTTGCACTTTTCTTCTCTCCAATAGCACCTAGCACTGTGATTTCACAGTAGTTTGCATAGTTGAACACTTTTAAATGCTCTATAAACTGAGTTGTGTAATGATCAGTGTGTATATATGTGTCCGTGTCTGTGCATGTGTCTGGGAATGCGAAAGAAGGCAATGAAGAGCTGTCTTCCCAGGAGGAAGAGATTGGATATTCAGGTTATTAATCTACGACTATTATATACTATCTATGAGAAAAGTATCATCAGAACTTTCAGGTGTAGAATTTCACCAATCTAGCATTGTTCAATAGGTCCAAAATAGTCTTAGATAATATTTTTTACATGTAAGTACATATACTTAAGCACCATGTTTATGTAGTATATATTTTACTTGAACTAATAAATGACCACCCATACAGCTAGAGATGTTAACTCTTTCTCTCTCTCTCTCTCTCTCTCTCTCTCTCTGTGTGTGTGTGTGTGTTATGACAGTTAGGACACTGTATGAAAGTGTTAAGTCTTTCATTCAGCTTATTCAGCTCATTTTTGTGCTTTATCTCTTTATACATTAAATAGGAAACTGCCACTGATACTATCGATAATATTAAGAAACCTCCCACCATAAAACTCAGTCTTTAAAAATCACTATCAGCTGGGTGAGATGGTTCACGCCTCTAATCCCAGCACTTTGGGAGGCCAAGGCGGGCAGATCACGAGGTCAGGAGATCGAGACCATCCTGGCCAACATGGTGAAACCCGTCTCTACTAAAACACACACAAAAAAAATTGCTGGGAGTAGTGGCGGGCACCTGTAGTCCCAGCTACTCGGGAGGCTGAGGCAAGGGAATCGCTTGAACCCAGGAGGCGGAGGTTGCAGTGAGTCGAGATTGGACCATTGCACTCCAGTCTGGTGACAGAGCGAGACTCCGTCTCAAAAAAAAAAAATCACTATTAATAAAGCCACATTATCACTCTTCCCCTTAGCTCTAATTACCTCATATATCATTTCTCTCATTTAATTCCTTTAACTATGTTATAAACTGTGTAGATAGCCATGGTTCATCTCTCATCCATGGCTAAGCCTTAACAAAGGTGTCATAGTTCAAAATCCTGTAAGAATCAATAAAGTGCTAGAGATATCCACTGACTTAATGTTTTAAAAAGCACGTAACTCAGCTGGGCGCAGGGGCTCACACCTGTAATCCCAGCACTTTGGGAGGCCAGGGTGGGTGGATCATGAGGTCAAGAGATCGAGACCATCCTGGCCAATATGGTGAAACCCCGTCTCTACTAAAAACACAAAAATTAGCTGGGTGTTGTGGCGCGTGCCTGTAGTTCCAGCTACTCAGGAGGCTGAGGCAGTAGAATCGCTTGAACCTGGGAGACAGAGATTGCAGTGAGCCAAGATGGTGCCACTGCACTCCAGCCTGGTGACAGAGTGAGACTCAGTCTCAAAAAAAAAAGCATTGTAACTCTTGATTGAATGGTGAGTTACAGAAAGTATTTAAAAAGAACAGCTATTACAGAAAATTGTCTTTCTCTCTCCTTCCTGACATTCTAGAACACTTACTAACTATGCCGCAAGTTTTTGACACATTTCAGTCTTGTTTTTTATTTGTTTAGTTTTGTTTTGCTTTGTTTTGTTTTTGTGACTCTACAAGGTGACCAGATATGCAGAGGCCAATTGTCCTTCTGGTGGCAATGTGCCCGTGCATAGAGAAGGGGAGTCTTTTTCTTTTGCAAAAAAGAAAGAAAAGCAGGTCTAAATTAGGGAAGCTGCGCTGTATAGAAAGAAGAGCACAGAATTTAGATCCAGAAGCCCAGGATTCCCATCCTGGCTCTGCCACTTACTAGCTGATAATCCACTTAATGCTCACTAGGCCTCAGAGGAGAATGGTGCTGCCTGCCTTTTAAGGTGTTTCCAAGAATCAAATGAAAGGTTGATGGAAGAATGCTGGTAAACTATATTCTGCATATAGAGTTGTATTAGTAAAATGAAAACACCTTCAAACAGATTTTAACCCCCTCTTTTCTTTTTTCATGAGCCTGATTTTGCAGGAATCTCAGGGATCCTGGACTTGAAAAACTGTTTCCAATTCTGAGCTTTAATGGACATAGGCAACGATTGCAGATAGTTCTTTACTATTTTAATAACCTGAGAAATAATTGCATTTCCCTCCAATGGTATCTCTCCTCCTTCTATTTACTCAGTTCTAGGAACTTCCGTTAACGCTTGCTATGTGGACAAATAAAAGATCCTACATTTGGTCCATCAGAGTATAGTAGAGATGTTGGGAGCTAATAGCAGATGGTGACCATTGCTGGCGTCTACAAGGTACATTAAACTTAGCTTGGTAGTCTGACTAAATAAGGAGGGGGGAATGAATTGTTACCATTTAAAATTATCCAAGTTAAAGGCCTTTATTTCCAAGTAGCATTTTAAAACCTTCCCAGATTCTAGTGCTATTGGAATCAAATACTCGATTTAGAAAAGAAACATGAGAAGCTCTAGGGAGGTCTGTTTTTAAGTTACTATTGTTCCCTGGAACTGTTTGCTCATATTATGGTTGGACATGAAGAATTTCTATATAAATAGTAGATATCTATTATTACAGATGAAATTTGTAAAGAGAGATCACTAAACTTCCTGAAAGCATAATCTAGGCTGGTTACTTCTACTTCCCCAGCATGTTACTGAAAATAGCATCTATGTAGCTGTCCTGCCTGTCTTTTGAGATTTTTTTTTCCTGAGGATCAAATGAAACAATGATCAAAGAACTTTGGTAAACTATAATCCACATATTGAGTTGTGTTCGTAAAATGAAAACACCTTCATGCCCATGAATAATCTTCAGGCCCCTTGGCCTTCTCACAGTGATCGTCTCCTGTCTTTATAGATCTGACCATTGGTTATAATAAACACTGCCTCCTTGAAACTCAAGTGTTATTTCACGGCAGTTATTTTGCATGGGTAGTCTTCCAAATGACTATCCATCCAGGTAGATATAGACATTTAGATATCTGTCATTGTATATATATATATATATATATATACACACACACACACATGTTTGTGGTGTATATCTTTTGTTATGACAATTAAGCCACTGTTTTGAAAGTGCCTTATCTCTGCCTTTTTCTCCTTAGCATTCCATTCTCCCCCATCCCCTGTAAAATGTAGACATCCCTCATATATTTCCACTTAACTTTATTGTCTCCTTTCTCTATACTTTACTTCCTCCATTCACATATTTATGAAGCCACTGAGAACATAAGAGCAAATAGGACTTGCTGTGTTTGTTTCATTCATTCATTCAGCAAGCCCCTGCCCTCAGGAAGTTGTCAATTGAGTAGAGGAGACAGATAATAAGCAAGGACACAACTGCATATGATATTTGCTAATTGTGACAAGAGCAGTGAATAACACAAACATGGTATAGATAAGGAATAAATAACAAGGGGTGAGAAGGAGGGAAGGTCTCTCTAAGAAGGTGATGTCCAAACTGATGAGAAGGTGGAGGAGGGATTGGGAGCCTGGAGCTGGGATACAGTATTTCAAGCAGGAGGACAGTGTGAACAGAGGCCTTAGGTGGGAAGAACGTGATGTGTTTGTGGATCTGCAAAAAAAATCAGTATGGCTGGAGCAGAGTAAGGGAGAGGGAAGTGATGTGGATGTAGTTGGAGAGAAAGGAAAAGACCAGATGGTGCAGGGCCAGTTAAGCCATGTATGGAATTCAAATAAGAGCAGTGGGAAGCCATTGGAGGATTGTGCAGCTAGTGAACCAATAGGATTTATAAACCTAAAAGATTTCTCTGATTTCTGCATGCAAAATAGATTGGGGAATTATGGAACCTGAAGGACCCAGTAGGAGGCTACGATAGGTGTCTGGGCAAGAAACTCATATAGAGTTTCCCAAATCTATGTTTCCAGACCAGATCTCTTTTGCCTTTGATTGCTAGACCAATGGTTCTCAATATATTGTCCCTGGACAGTGGTGCACTGGCACCACCTTGTTATTTATTCTTTATCTAAACTTGTTCTGTGTATGAGTTGGCTTTTGAGAAATACAAATTCATGTGCCCCCACCCCAACCTGGTAAATCAGGAACTCTGGGGGTTAAACTCAGAAAACTGTCTTTAAGAAGCTCTCCAGGTGATTCTGATGCATGGTAAAGCTTGAGGACCACTACTCTAGGCTAGTGGTTCTCGAAATCTAGTAACATCAGGATCACCTGTAGTGCTTGTAAAACCACACATCTCTGGGCCCCATCACAGAATTTCAGCAGGCCGGGGATTGGGAGAAGAAAGTCAAGAATTTGCATTTATAAGCCACTTCCAGGTGATGTCGATACTACTAGTTTAGCTACCACGTTTTGAAAATCCCCAACTACTTAAGTGACACCTCCACCAACTATCCATCAATACTTCAAAACTCAACATGTGCAGAACCTGATTCATTCATGTGTCACCTGCCCAGCCTCCCACAAGCATTTTCTCCTACCTTGCCTGCTTGCCACTAGTGTTCTTATTATCCAGACTTGTGCCTGCCCTGTCATTTTCTTCTCTTACCTCCTATATTCAGCCAGTTTTCAAGTCTTAAAGCTCATAATTCCACCTTGTCTTTCCTGTTTGTTCACTCTATTTTGTCACCACCTAGTTCAGATTCTCATTGTCTCATTTGGATAACTCGTTTTTGGTTTGTTTTTTTTGTTTGTTTATTTGTTTTTTAGACAGAGTCTCTGTCACCCAGGCTGCAGTGCAGTGGCACGATGTCAGTTCATTGCTACTTCCACCTCCTGGATTCAAGCAATTCTCTTGCCTTAGCCTCCCAAGTAGCTGGGATTACAGGCACCCGCCATCATGCCCAGCTAATTTTTGTATTTTAGTAGAGATGGGGATTTCACCATGTTGGCCAGGCTGGTCTCGAACTCCTGACCTCAAGGATCCGCCTGCCTTGACCTCCCAAACTGCTGGGATTACATGCGTGAGCCACCGCGCCTAGCCTGGGTACCTGTTCAAATCCATTAACAAATCACCAGTCCTAATTCTCTCAACAATTAATGAATTAATCATTGTTTCTGGAGATGGAGACCATGAAGGTCTTCAGGTGATCTTATAAATATTAAACAGAGAGAACTACTTCAAAGTTTCCCATCCTTGAATATGCATTAGAATCGCCTAGCACACTTTTTAAAGCTACTAATGACCAGGGTTATCCCTAGAGATTCCGATTTAATGGGTCTCAGTGGGAACCCAGACATCTGTTATTTCAAAGCTGTACAGGTGGGCTGAGAACCACTGGAATATATGAAAGCACCCCAACAGATGAAGATGGTCAGGGACTCATCAGTTGGTTGAACATAGGGACTAAAGGGGAGGTCTAAAGATGAGAGATGACTCTGAATAGGGTTATGAAATCAGGTGTCAGGAGCCTGGTGAGGGACAAAAACAAGGAATTCAAGGGAAGAACTGATTTTGGAGGCAAGAGGATGCCCAGTTCTGGATATACTAAGTGTAAGGGGGCAGCAGGACATCTAAATGGGGATGTCAGTAACATTGTTGGAATGTAAGTGTGAAGCATGATGGGTCCGTTCTAGAGATAATGATTGGAGAGTGGTTTACGAAGAGATGATGGTTGAAGGTGCTGGGTGGATGAGAACCTTGAGAGAGAAACTTGAGAGAGGCTCTGTGTTTCCCAGTGTAGTTTTTCAATCTACAATAAAATCAATGGAGCTGCTTATTAAAAATGCAGATTTCCAAGTCCTTCTCCCAGAATGTCTGGTTCTCTGGGTCAGGATTGGGGCCTTGGGGATCTGAATTTTTATGGCTTCTAAAGTGATGGCAATGCACACTAAAATTTGAGTACCACTAAGCAGAGCAGAAAAAAAGAAAAGGTGTGAGGACAGAAACTCGAGGAACATCTATGGTTGGAAGATGAAGACTAAAAGAGAGCCTAGCAAAAGGAAGAACAGATGACCAGTCATAGTGGTAAGAGTAGTAAGATTGTGCTGAGTCTGAAAGGCAGTGAGAGGAGTTTAAATAAAAAGCAATGGGCAATGGTTTTCTGATAGCCAATGACTCTAGTGATACAGCCATTGTGTCCCTGCATTTTCCTGTTTTAGGTCAGGTTGCTCCTGACCAACCTAAGCTTCAGACCAACCTTCCTTTAACCAGAGTAATAATTAAAAACCCCCAATTTGGGGTCAAAATGGTATATTTGAACCAAACTTTCTTCTGTGAACTTTTCTACATAGTGTGAGCAAATAACCTCCCTTTGGCCCATTCTGCCATCTGTAAATGGAGATGATGCCAATTGTTGAATGTGATTGTTATAAACAAATAGCACCATGCTCATAAAGTACTGAATATTGTGCCCTAGCATTTATGAACTGTTTGATAAATGGTAGCTACTATTTGTATGCCCAAAAGCACTATATGTGGCATATTGAAAGTGCTCTAAGAAATTGCTGAATTTAAGTTTGATATGTAACAAAGAAGGAATATTCCTCAGCTGTTTCTAGTCTGGTTTTATGACTAGCTATCTTGGAATAGTTATGCCAGATCTGAAGCAACTGAGGCAGTATGGCCAGCTGCCTTTGGAAACAAGATCAAACGATCAATAAATATCAGTTGAGCTCCATCCTCTGTGCATGCAATAAGACTCTTGAGCTTATGAGTCTATAATCAGACTACTTATAAAAGGGTACAAAATGAGCTAGGCACAGTGGTGCATACCTGTGGTCCCAGCTACTAGAGAGGCTGAGTTGGGAGAATCACTTAAGCCCAAGATCTGAAAAAACAACAACAAAAACAAACAAACAAAAAAACACCTTTAAAAGAAAGAGTAGAGGGTAGAAAATCAACCATTATAGGCTACATTGTATAGAATGTATCTTATAGGAGAGCTGTTAACTGAGACGGTTAAGGAAGATTCATAAAGGAATTCAAGTTGAACTTCCTTAGTCTGGTTAAAGAAACCACAGGGGCAGGGTGCGGTGGCTCACGCTTGTAATTCCAGCACTTTGGGAGGCCTAGGTGGGTGGATCACGAGGTCAGGAGATCGAGACCATCCTGGCTAACATAGTGAAAACCCGTATCTACTAAAAACATTAAAAATTAGCCGGGCAAGGTGGCTCACGCCTGTAATCCCAGCACTTTGGGAGGCCGAGGCGGGCAGATCAGGAGGTCAGGAGATTGAGACCATCCTGGCTAACACAGTGAAACCCCATCTCTACTAAAAATACAAAAAAAATTAGCCGGGTGTGGTGGTGGGCGCCTGTAGTCCCAGCTACTCGGGAGGCTGAGGCAGGAGAATGGCGTGAACCCCAGGGGGCGGAGCCTGCAGTGAGCTGAGATCGCACCACTGCACTCCAGCCTGGGCGACAGAGCAAGACTCCGTCTCAAAAAAAAAAAAAAAAAATTAGCCGGGCGTGGTGGCAGGCGCCTGTAGTCCCAACTACTCGGGAGGCTGAAGCAGGAGAATGGCGTGAACCCGGCAGGCGGAGCTTGCAATGAGCCGAGATTGGGCCACTGCACTCCAGCCTGGGCGAAAGAGCAAGACTCCGTCTCAAAAAAAGAAAGAAAGAAACCACAGGGCCCTATGCACATTAAAGTATCTCCTTATTGACTTGAAAGAGTTCATTTACTCAGTCCAGCGGTCTTAGTCCTTAGCAATTCTTAGCCCTTGAACCTTGAAATCTGAATGTTTTTATTATATCAAATAATGAAAGCAAAATGCACAGCTCATGAATACACAGTTCAAGAAAGGAAGCTTTTTGGCTGGATTTGACAAATTGGATATGCTTAACACAATGACGGCATCACTTGAGGCATTGGCTAGAACAATGGAAGGGGGTGGATACAGTTTTTGAAAATTGCAATTTTTCAAGGAGTATTAGGAAAGACAATTTTTCTCAAATGGGAAGAAAATTCGTTGATGAAATGTCATGATTCTTGTATCCAAGGCACTGAATTGGCTTCTGCAAATCTTACCAAAGATGAACACAAGAAGGTTAAGCTCTTATGTATCTGGTCCCATCTGACCAGCAGGGGCACCTTGTAAAAGAAAACCTACCATGGTGGGCTTAGTCAATTGCTGCTGTCATGCGTTGCGGCAAGTTGAGGCAAATTACATCTTATTATAAGTTTCATCATATTTCTAATTCTTCATATGACTCAGATACTTGGCTCCTGTATGGATAAACCAAAGCCAAACCTATAAATGTAGTTGGCCCTAAAAGCAACAAAAGCAAATTAATTAATTGAATTGAATCATGAATATCAATTTTAACAGACTATTATTATACTGGTTTCATCACTTATGTATCTTTTGAGAGTCACTAATTATATTATCATAGTTTTGGCTAACTTTATTTAGGACAATATTTTTCCAAATGAGAATATTTTGATACTTTATAAAAGAATAAAAGACTTTCCAGAAATTTTACATTTAAATGATAGTTTAACAACAGTTAATTGTTCAGGTAAATTACAACTCCAAAGAGTGGGAAAATTCAGAAATAGTCACAGAACTGCTGAAATCAATATTGGAAAATCACAGAGAAGGAAAACAGTACCAGAAAACTGGAAATAGGCAAGTATCATCCAGATTTTTACAATGGAAAAAGAGGGAAAACTATTACCATTACGCCTGATAGCCCTCATCAAATTTCTAGAAGAAATTAATTTAACATTTATAGACTGTATGCCCTCTCACTCTCGTGTGCTTTGTAAAAGTTGGAAAATAAAGCGGCAATTTCTAGGAGCCAGCATGAATTTACTAAGTAGTCTGATGAAATGTTTTCTTTTAAATCACAAGAATTATCATGTTCAAGTTCATTCTACTCCAATTATTTAAGTAGCACTGCTATTACATAGCTTCCATGCTCCATAAGAAGACTAGACTACATTTAAATAAATAAGGAAAGCAACAATGTTTTTCACTTTCCATAAAACCTTTTGGAGCTTTGGTGTCTTCACCTACAAAATGTGGACAACAATAATCCCTGACCTACCTCTATGATATAAATTATGGGAGAGTGCTTTTTACAATGTTAACGACATGTTATAATAATCTTACAATAAACAAGAAGAAGAAAAAGGGAGGAAAAGGAGAATGAGGGAGGAAAAAATAACAGTAGGAAATGCAAGTGTAATTTTTTAAAAAATTCGAGGGTAGAAAAAGACCTTCATGAAAGAACCCTTTCATTTCTTTTAATTTAAGGGAAATGAGGCCCAGGGAAGTTAAGTAACTTGTGTTGTCTCACAGCAAGTTAATGGTGAGAAGAAAGAAAATCAAAAAGGGAAAGAAAAAAATAACTAAATTAGAAGTCAAGAAGAAATTTGTGCAAGAACTGACCCAGGAGGCCTGGTAGATCTAGCCAGGCCCTCTCACTTAACTCTGAAAATGCTACTCAGCCAAGTGGACCCATGTCGGACCATGGTTTCCTGCACAATAATTTCCTAAGGGTCTCAAATGCAAGGTCAAATGCCCCCTTCCATCCTCAGTACTCCCCAGATCTTGTACACATACCTCTCCCTATGTCTAGAGAGGAAAAATTAGACCCATATACAATTGCTTTGCTGTCATCCCTCCATTTTAAAAAGGAAGCTACAAAATATAAAATAAAATCTTTTATATTACTTTAAAGATTCAAATTACTTTAACAATTCAAAGAAAATTGTACATTCTCCAAAATACTGTAGGTGGTTTTTACAGCACGGAAACATCTACCTGTTTGATTTATCGAAATAGGAATGTGTCTATTGTCTCTTGTAACTTCATGGGTTTTTTCTTTTAATAGCAATTAAGTCAGTAAAACTAACAATGGTGGGACAATATGAGTCACATTTGGAGCAATTATTTAAGGGATAAAAACTTTTTTAAATATTTTATTAGAAAGACAAATTTTTTTAATCGAGTTGTATCTTATTACAGATGTGAAGATGATGAAAGAGACATTGCCATGAAATGATAATTTTAGAAACAGCGTTAAAAAAAAAACTTCTGACCAAATGTTATGTTGCTCTCTAGGGTTGGAAAATAGTTGCTTAGCAAACTGTTGTAGTTCAAATCATCACAACAAAGGTGTGTGTGTTTCTTACTATTTGTGTATTGTGAACACATTTGAAAGCCTGTTTTATTCCTATGTTTGTATGCATTTTGGTTTTAAAAGTACTAAAGCCACCCCACATGGTAAAGAAATAAAAAGGGAATGATTTCCTTAAATTGCTGTTTTTGTCGATGAGACAGATCTGCCATTAGCCCAGCAAACAGCCAATAGCAGATCATAAATTCCTTTGCTTTAAGACAGACTGCCCTGATAACACAGGTCAGTGGTTCCACAGGTTAGTTCTGAATACAGACTCAGGGGACTGAAAGTCCCTGCCCAAAAAAGAAAACCAATTTGTGTGAAGTGAGTTTCAGGAAATGTAACAGAAAGGCATTCATCCTAACAATAATTTAAACTAATTTAAAAAAATAAAGTTTTTAATTTCTCCTTTTCATTTCCAAAGTCACTGTTTCAAAAACCATCCAGCTACTTGATGATACTGTCACAGCAGTGAGAGCTGATAAACACCTTGTTGAAGGCTGTGTTTTAGAGCTCACAAATGCACCATTGAAGTCCTGACTGTGACCAGTATAGTTAGGGACATTTTGACCAAAATAACAGCTATGAGTCAGTTGAGTCTGATCAATTAAGTTGTCTATCATGGTCAACCAAACCTGAATCTGTCTTAATTCGAAAAGCAACTTTTTTGTATCACATCATGCCCATTTCATTTGGTTCAGTATTATACATCGCATTTTGGATAACTAATCAAATGTATGTGGATTATACATAATGTAACCATAAGTATAAAACATTGCTCCTCTTTGACTGTCTACATTCCACCTAGACCCTAGTGGCTCATCAGGTTGGACTTTTCTTCCACACCAAATCCCACCACTTCATGCCACCTCTGCCACTGCTACACTATCCCACCATCTCCCATCTGAAGACTTTAGTCCCTCCTGTGCTTCCACTCTTGACCCCCGGTCTATTCTCCCCTTTAAAAAGGTCCCATTGAAAATTTTGGCAAACTATGCATCTAACAAAGATCAAATATCCAGCATCTATAAGAAACTTAAACAAATTTAAAGAAAAAAAAACAAAAAATTAAAAAGTGGGCAAACAGACACTTTTCAAAAGAAGACATACATGCAGCCAACAAGTATATGAAAAAAAAATCTCAGCATTACTGATCATTAGAGAAATGCAAATCAAAACCACAATGAGATACCACCTCACACCAGTCAGAATGCTTATAATTAAAAAGTCAAAACATAACAGATGCTGGCAAGATCGTGGAGCCAAAGGAATGCTTATACACAGTTGGTGGGAGTGAAAATTAGCGCAACCATAGTGAAGACAGTGTGGCTATTCCTCAAAGACCTAAAAACAGAACTACCATTCGACCCAGCAATACATTACTGGGTATATACCCAAAGGAATATAAATCATTCTATTATAAAGACGCATGAATGCATATGCTCATTGCAGCACTATTCACAATACCAAAGACATGAAATCAACCTAAATCCCCATCAGAGGTAGACTGGATAAAGAAAATGTGGTACATATACACCATGGAATATTATTCAGCCATAAAAAAGAACAAGATCTTGTCCTTTGCAGAAACATGGATGGGGCTGGATGGAGGCCATTATCCTTAGTGAACTAACATAGGAACAGAAAACCCAGTACCACATAGTCTTATAAGTGGGAGCTAAATGATGAGAACACATGGACACATAGAGAGAAACAACACACACTGGGGCCTGTCAGAGGATGGGAGGAGGCAAAGGATCAGGAAAAATAACTAATGGGTACTAGGCTTGATACCTGGGTGATGAAATAATCTGTACAACAAACCCCCATGACACAAGTTTACCTCTATAACAAATCTGCATATGTACCCCGGACTTAAAAGTTAAATAAATATATAACAAAAGGGTACCATCAGAAGGACATTTCTAAAACACAGATCTGATCACATTACCCTCTGATCTGAAGTCCTTCCAAAGACCTTTATGGGATGGGCCTGGACACCTCTCCAACCTTACCTCCTGCCATCCTCCTCCTGTTATTCCACTCCAGCCTTGCTCACCTCCTTGCAGCTTCTGGACCACACCAGGCACACTCTACCTCAGGAATTTTGTTCTACCGTTGTCTTTATATCGATACCCGCATGGTGCAGGCGTCTGCTGAAATGCCTACACAGCAGAGAGATTTTTCTGACCATCTTATCTGAAATAATAGCCCGTCACTGCCACAACCACCACCCGTTGCTCTCTATCCCTTTGCCTTGATTGTGCTTTTATCAGAGCATTTTTCATGTTATATTATTCACTTGAGTTTTTATTTAATGACTATCTTGTCACATTAGAATACCAGCTCCATGAGGTCAGGGGCTTTATCCTGGTATTCACTGCTGTATTATTGTCACCTAAAGTGGTACTAACACAAAGCTGGGCACAGTGGCTCACGCCTGTAATCCAAACACTTTGGGAGGCTGAGGCGGTGAATCGCTTGAGTTCAGGAATTTGAGACCAGCCTGGACAACATGGTGAAACCCTGACTCTACCAAAAAAAAAAAAAAAAAAAATTAGCCAGGCATGGTGTCATGTGCCTGTAGTCCCAGCTACTTGTGGGGCTGAGGCAGGAAGATTGCTTGAGCTTAAGAGGCAAGGTTGCAGTGAGCCAAGCTTGAGCCACTACACTCTAGCCTGGGCGACAGAGTGAGACCCTGTTTCAAAATAATAATAATAATAAATAAATATTAAAAAATTATAATAAAGTGCCACCAGCACAGAGCAGGCCCTCAATAAATACGTGGGATATAAAAAAGATAGCTTCAGATGTGGAGGAATTATAACCCTGATGCATTATTAGTAGGAATATATACAAGTGTAATCATTTTTCCAATGGTTATGCATAGAACCACCATTTGACCCAAGAATTCCGCTACTAGATATATACCCAAAGGAATGGAATCCAGGGACTTGAACAGATATTTGTACACTAATATTCATAGCATCACTGTTCACAAGAGCCAAAAGATGGAAAAACACAACTTTCAATTAACAGATGAAGGGATAAATAAAATGCAGTATATACCTACAATGGTACATTACTCTATCACAAAAAGGAATGCAATTTTGATATATGATATAACATGGTTGGACACTGAAAATATTATGTGTAGTGAAATAAGTCAGATACAAAAAGAAAACATTATGTGATTCCACTAATATGAGATACCTTGAAAAAGCAAGTTCATAGAGACAGGATGCAGAATAGAAATTACCAGGGGCTGGAAATAAGGGGAATGGAGGGATATTGCTAATCAGGTATGGAGATTTTGTTGGGGATAATCAAAAATTTGGTCATAGATAGCGGTGATAGTTAGACAACATTGTGAATATATATAATGCTACTGAATTGGAATACTATGCAGCCATAAAAAAGGATGAGTTTTTGTCCTTTGCAGGGACGTAGATGAAACTGGACATCATTATTCTCAGCAAAGTAACACAAGAAGAGAAAATCAAACACCGCATGTTCTCACTCATAAGTGGGAGTTGAACAGTGAGAACAGATGGACATAGGGAGGGGAACATCACACACCAGGGCCTGTCAGGGAATGGGGGACTGGGGGAGGGATAGCATTAGGAGAAATACCTAATGTAAATAACGAGTTGATGAGTGCAGCAAACCAACACAGCACATGTATACCTATGTAACAAACCTGCACATTGTGCACATGTACCCCAGAACTTAAAGTATAATAAAAAAAAATCTCTAGACAGGCAGGCTAGTGTGGGAGGAAAATTTTAAAAATGCTACTGAATCTACACATACAAATGTTTAAAATGGTAAATATTGTTTCATGTATATTTTACCACAATAAAAATATGCATAGCCAAGACCAGAAAAAAAGCTTGAAAGAATAACATTTCTTCCCAACTTACACTGACTTTTAGGAAAATAGCAACATGCGATGTCTGTGATAGTTCAGGTGCACCAATTGCAAGCTAACAATAGGAAGACGAAAGGGAAATAAAGCAGAGAGACGGAGAATATTGTAGATTGAAACAGCTTTGCAAACATGATGCATTGGGGCCAATATCTAGGCAAGTACGGTATCATACCTTTCTCTCCTGCAGTGGAGGTTTACCAGCCCAGACAGCTAAATAATCCTTCAATCCTTGACTTTCAGAGGATACCACAGGGGTCCGTCCTGATTCGATTATTCATCCAAAACAGACTTCAGGGCTTTGGGACAGCTCATTTCCACAGGGTCATCCAGGAGCCTGGGTTCCTTCTGGTTTTTTGTTGTTCTTGTTTTGCCTTCTGTGGAAGGTTCTCCAAACCAGAATTGTTGATGTTGTCTCACCAGTACCACTTCTGCAGGAAGGGGAAATTGAAGAAATTAAGAACAAGCAATGTCTTTTTAAGGAGGTGATACAGGTGTTTCACATACCACTTTTGATCACAGTTGAGTTTAGTCACTTAATTAGGTTTAGATGCAAGGAAGACTGGAAAATCAGACTGCAGCTGGGTGGCCATGTAATCTCCTAAAATTCTGGGTTGGGGAATTATTCTACAAGGGGAGAATGGATACTGGGGGACAGTCAGTAGTCTCTATTCAACTGATTAGTCAGGCACTACTGGGGCAACCTACTTTCAGACAGTATTCAAGGCCCTATACGGATACCAAGAGAATACCCAGGTTTGAGGAGTTCCCAGTCTTTCATGTGTCATAAAACAAGTACACACTATAACACAAGGTAGACTGTAAAATCCATAGTAAGACACAAAGTGCTACCAAAGGAGTTCAAAGTAGAGAGACTGACCATCAGAAACTGAGCTGTCCAAATGCTTTCCAAACTGATGGGCAATCTCTCTACTTTGAAGTCCTTTGGTAGCACTGAGGTTGCTTTGAAAAACAGGGAGTGAAAGGAGAGCATTTTAGGTGGAACAAAGGGCTAGAGGGGGGAATGTGGAGGGCATGTCTAAAAAAAGCAAACCTCATAGTCTGGTTCAGTTCTAGCACCCACTAGGGATCAGGGAATTCTCAGAAAAGAGTCTGAGGACTTTTCATTTCTATTTACCTGGCGTGAAAACTGACAGAGAGTTTTCAAATAGGGCAGTAATATGGTCAGAGTTGTCTTTATAAAGACCATCAGTGAATATGGAATGGGTGGGAGTAGGTCAAGACTGAATATGGGGAGACAAGTTGGAAAGTCAGAGTTAGTGTCTAAAGAGGGTTTTCTGATAAGACACTTTTATAAGAAAGAAAGAAAGAAAACACCTTTGCCCTGGTCAAATATTATGCTGAATTACATGTTAATAACACATATTTATTAAGTGCCTACACCATGCTTAGGCTAGCAGCTCTCAAACCTTTCTGGAAGAAACAAATTTCCTCCCCTCAATCCATTTTCACAAATATATTTGGAAACAAAGGTTTTTATAAAACAATACTTCAGCCAATTCATTATGCTGTTTGTCTACTCTATTTTTTTTCTTAATTTTAGACCAGGCCACTAAATTATTTATCACTTGAAAAAACACTTCTTCAGGTACCATGAGATAGATAGGAGGAATACAATATAGTAGCTATCCAAGTCTTTTAAAAGATTATATCTGGTAAGAGAAGGAAAAACAGGCACAAACACAAATGACTACAAGACAAGTTAGGGAAATCGTGGAGTTTTGGATCTGGAAGGGACCCAAGAAGCCATTTTATCTTAATATTTCTTGTAATCAGTGGGGAAGCAAAGCTCAGCAATATTAACTAATTCAACAGCACAAAGCAAGTTAGTGCTGCAGACACAAGATAAGCAGAGCTTCTTGGAGAGGTCCTAGGACCTTCTTATGTTGTTAATTTTTTTAAGCATAATTTTTTAAAGTGTGTTGTATTTTAATTTTATTTCATTTGCATTGAGTAAATAATGCTTTCAATACACATACCACAAATACTACTCAGAAGTTCTATTCATATGATAAGCGTAGCATTTCTTTAAATATTCATTTATAGTATATTATCAGTGATGTGAAGTGGCAATGGGACACACATTTAAAGTTATCTAAGAAATGGCTTATTTCAGTCCAGTCAGTGGATCTCTGTGACTGAATTATCTCTCCTTTAAAGATAGTATCAAAAGTATACATTTGAGGCTGTTAGGTCCTTCAGAAATAAGCGCTAGTCAATTGGACCAACAAAATCCTTATCCCCAAATCCCCATCTCCATCAAAAAAAGCAGGGGGCTGGATACTCTGGCACACCCCTGTAGTTCCAGCTACTCAGGAGGGTGACGCAGGAGGATTGCTTGAGCCTAGGAGTTCAACGCCAGCCTTGGCAATAAACCTTCTCTAGAAAAGAAAAAAAAAAAGAAAAAGAAAAAAGGGCAAAGGTATATTGAGTTCCAGTTCTACTCACCAGTCTAAGATATGATCAGCTCCTCAAAATACTGTGCTCTTTGGAGTCACATTGCTGTTTTTGCATTTTTCATTTTGTCCCTTAGTATATGAGGTTATGGCTTTGATGTGGCTGCCAAAAAAATACTGAATCACATGTGTCAGGTACCACATCTTGTTGATCTTTTGCACAATTTTTCGCCTTGGCTATCTCCTACTTAGAAAAATACTATAAAGTAAACTTCTAAAATTTTACCAGCTAATAATGTCAGAATTTTCCATTAAATAACCCATGTTAATGTCCTTCATACTAATCTCTCTTTGTTTTCAATTTTTTTAAGCATTGCTCTATTAAATTATGTTAAATTAAGGTACTCTGTCCTTTTCTGGTAGAGTTTAGAAAAAATTGTGTTAGTCTACATTCTTATTTGACAAATTTAGTAAGAAAGTTGGGTATTTTGAGGTATAGTTGCAACAGAAATATTCTGTTTATCTAGTCTATTTCATGCTTACAAAGAATAGCTGTAAGACTCATGTGACAGTCACATTTTGACATTACAATTTTTTGCAAATTATCATATGGTGTTAGCATTCGCTTAAAAATTGTTTAAAGGACAGTTTTATATATATGTACATATGGTATAAGCTATTAAATTGTTTATTGTAAAGTAGGTAATTTATTACATTTCTTTTTAGGCACTTCTGCCAACATTTGAATTAGAAATTTACAGATATTTTTTGCAAAATATAACAAAACAAAGTTCTTTACAGTTGCTTTTGATATTTGTGGTTTAAACGTAGTTGTATTGCATTTTTTTAACAACTAAATGACTTCCACATGAAGAGGTATGCTCACTCTCTCTCCTCTCCATTGAAACCCACAGACGTCTTGCGGGAAACGCGCTGACGTACATTCCCAAGGGAGCATTCACTGGCCTTTACAGTCTTAAAGTTCTGTAAGTAAACTGAGTGTTGTTGGATATATTTCTGATTTTAGTGTCAAATGGCTGCTAATTAACTTGTAAAAGTTGAGTGTCTCTAATACACTATTTAAATCCATGGGATAATTCATCTAAATTCAAGTTTACTTCATTGGTACCATAGAGCCATATCATACTTGGCTAAATTTGTATGTGAAAAAAAATTCATCTCTCCTTTTCTAATTTTAAGATCTAAAATTTTTGCCTTTAAATAACTACCTTATCAACTCAGACTTTTAAAAGAGTATTTCCCTTTCCCTTTGTGTTATGAAATTGGGGTGCGTGTCTTCAAAAACATTTTGATGACAGGGTGAATAAATCACTGTGATGCTGACATAATGAGACCACAGCTTCAAACTGGTTTCAAAGGGGAGTGAGTAAGCATCAGCTAAAAAAACCAAGTTTGTGTTCCACCTGTGAATAGATAGGGCAAAGCCTAGTGTGTAGCAGATACACTGAGCAGTTGTTTATTTGTTAATTCATTGAAAATTGTAAATATGAGGTTTCTCATTATTTAATGTCCAATTTCTTAATTTGTTTATCAGAAAAATCATTATTATTGAATACTTCCTTCTTCTGGTGCCCATTGTTTAATTTTCTTTTAGTTTGTTCTGTGTAGAAAAAACAGATAATCTACTTACGTAGATAAAACAGATAATGCAAGGAAAAGTTTATCTCAGAAAAAAATCTTGATTTTCTTTCTTTGACATAAAAGTTATTAACTTTGATATATTTCTGCTTATTGAAAATTACATTTCAGTGGCCTAAAAGACACATAGGTTAAACAAACAGTTTAATTCAATTTAATATTTTGTTAAAAGTGAAATTCAACAGCAGAACCGTTATTTGATCGCCTTAGGAGATTGGGTTTGGTTTCCCTTCCTCTCTTTGAATTTTTTTCTTTTCTTTCTTTCTTTTTTTTTGCTACTAAGAAGAAATGTTTTTAAGTTGTCATGTTGCCAAACCCTAATAGTAATTCCTTATGTGGTAAAATTCTGAGTTGTAGCACCAGCTCCGATGCATATAGTTTCACAAACCCCGCCAAAAAATTTGGAACCATTCAAAATGTGTCGTGAGAGTCAAGTTTAGATAAGACAACTAAAGTGATTTTTTTTTCCCATGTTGAGCTATGTACCACTAAGTATTTGGGATACTTGTTAAATAAATTTTACTAGAATCAATTATTTTAATTCACTTAACAAAGTGTATATTGGATATATAAGCTAGTGTGTGTGTATCTCCAGACATCAAATTATACTTTAATTATAAATGTGTAAAATGAATACATTTAATATGGATATATATGAATTATATATAAGCTAGTTATTATAATTACATATAATTATAGTTTTAAATCCTTGAATTCTTAAATATGAATTTTACAAGTCTTATACTAATTTTTCTATCATATTTTTATATTTTATATTAATAGTTATACCATTATATATTTCTAATTGTATTCACTAGTGCATTACTAGAGAATGTTTGTTTCCCACAATGCACTAAAGATCTATGAAATTAGAGATGTTATCTCTCTTGGTCACTGGTATATCCCCAGCTCCTAGAACACTTCCTTACTTATAGTAGACATTCAATAAATATTTGTTGAATTAATGATTCAGGCTGATGATCTAGAGAGAATAAGGGAGTTCTAGACTTTTCAACTTTTTCTTCATTTTTGCATGATATTGACCCAATGCTATATGTTTATTAATGGAATATCTATTGTGTATTAAACAAAAAAGTTGTGCCTTCGCATCTGATATGTACTTTTACCTACAAACAGGCTTTTTACCCAGAATGCTCCTGCACGCACTTTGCTGCTTCTTAAGGTGCATTTTACCTGAACACTCCAGAATGGAGTGGATTAATATAATTCAAAAATGAAAAGCATAGATTATTTCTCAAGCTAGCTATTAAAATGTATCCTTTCCATCAGAAAAAAAAATGGTGTTTAGACCCTCTCTTTTATCCACTCCTACTAACCAATGTTTTCTGTCTCCTGTACAGTCAAGGGTTCAGCAAAGCCTACTGCGTGTGATGCTCAAATTAGCATTAAACAAATTATTACTAGAAATATAAAGATCAATAAATATTGTTCATGCCCTTGAAGAGTTTATAATCTAGTAACAGACTGTGGGACCAAGATAGTGGGACGAAGACAGAAAAACAGAGATCACTTCTGATTTTTGTGGGAAGTGTATCTAGATATCTGTGCAGGGTACTGTGAAACTACAGAGGTTGGGGAGTTGATGTCGTCCCATCTGGTGGCTCAGATTTGGCTTCCTAGGAGAGAGGCTTTCCCAGAGATGACCCAGGAGCTGAATCTTGAAGCACAACTAGGAATTAGCCACCCAAATAAGATGGCCGACTGAGGGGACAATACATACAGCAACACAGAGTCAGAAAAGACCTGGGATGAACAGGTAGCTCCAAGAAGGTTAGTACTTGAGCATTCAGGAGAAGCTACAGAGCATTTGGAGAAGAGCTTGTAAAGACAGAAGGAGTCCCAGTTGCAGGGATCCCATATGTTAAGTCATATGGGTGGACATTATTATGTCCGAGGCATGATGAGGAGTCAAGGAAAAGATGTACGTAAGTGAGGGAAGGCCACATTCAGACTTTGCACTATAGCTGGGTCCCTGTCAGTGTGAGGAGAGTTCAAGAGGAACAAGATCCTGCCAGAAATTGTGTTCACTCTTCTCTTTACTTTGCTGTCCTAAAGACTAATATTCAATGAATGGACTCAAATTGTCAAATATTTTTAAAGTATTTTGGTTTTTGTCTTAGGTTGTTTGTGCTATGATAACAGAATACCACAAACTGGGTAATTTATAAAGAAGGGAAGTTTATTTCTCATAGTTCTGGAGGCTGGGAAGTCCAAGATCAAGGTGCTGACATCTGGTGAGGGCTGCTTTCTGCTTCCAAGATGGCATCTTGAGGGTCAAATCCTCTGGAGGGTAGGAATGCTGTGTCTTCCTATGTCAGAAGGTGGAAAGGAAAAAAAGGAATAAAATTCTTCCAACAAGGCTTTTTATGATGGAATTAATCTATTTCATGTGATTGTACTCCAAACATTTTTAAGGCAATAATACAAAATATAAAGCAAACTTTTGAGGAAATTCATTGAGATCACCATTTCTTATTTTTCTGCTAATTTAATTAAAACATCTCCCAAAGGCTCTACCCAACACCTCCCAAAGGTCCCCACCTCCCAACACTGTTGCATTGGGGATTAAGTTTCAACATGAATTTTTGGAGGGGACAAAAACATTCAAACCATAACAGCATTAGAAAAATTTTTCTCAGCAATGTTGGTTCTGCCTGTTACAGAGTGTTTTGGAAATTTGTAGGAGCATCTTTGGTTGTCCAGATGATTGGCGTGTAGTAAGCTGTCCTGCAATGTACTGCACAGCCCAGCATAAAGAATTCTCCCTTATTCTGGCTTCTTACTGTCCCTCCATACCAACTATAAATCAGTACTTTAATGTGTAATTATATTGAAACATTTTATAAGAAGTTCTGCATATGCTTAATAATTTGCATAGGAAAAATTAAATGGAATAAACAGTTTCTCTCAAGATAATTAAATAAGTAACTTAGTTTATACATCCTGTCTATTCCTGATATTTTAAGATTTCTAGCCACACATTTAGTTTAAAATCGTGTTAGTAGCTGGGCACGGTGGCTCACGCCTGTATAATCCCAGCACTTTGGGAGGCAGAAGTGACTGAATTACTTGAGCTCAGGAGTTCAACACCAGCCTGGGCAGCATGGCAAAACCCCATCTCTACAAAAAATACAAAAATTAGCCTGGCATGGCGGCGAATGCCTGTGGTCCCAGTTACTCAGGAGGCTGAGGTGGGAGGATTTCATGAGCCCAGGAGGTTGGGGCTACAGTGAGCCAAGATTGCACCACTATACTGTAGCCTGGGCAACAAGCAAGACCTGTCTCAAAAAATACGTAAATAAAATAAAATAGTGTTAATGCAGTAGAAGAATTACCTCAAAAGCCACAAAACAAATTAAAAATATATAGCCATGGAAATGTGCAACCTTTTTAAAATAACTATCATTAAATTACCAGAGTAACAAGAAACACAGGATCTCATTGAATTTCATCAACAAAGTTTGCTTTATAAATATTTTGTATTATTGCCTTTTAAAGTTTTTAGAGCACAATCCTATGAAATTTATGTTGTGATAATTATATAATGATTTATTTATCTGAGGGTGGCCAGCTTGTTGCTTTTTTAATCTTACTCTTTTACTACCTAGCAAAGTCTACCATCCAACTTCTGAGAAGGCAGTTTTGTGACTATTTCTTTTTGCAATTCAGCCTCAATTTTCTGTTGCCTATGGAGGGATCTCCAGGGCCTTTTAAAGTACTAGGGAATTAATACTTGCTTCAGAATGTTATGGAATTTTGAGACAGGATAAATATTCTCTGTGATATTTCCACACTGTCTTGCCCTAACACATAGAGAATTATTTTGACACTATTCATCTGTAAGGAACACTCATTTGGGAGAATATTCATGCTCAATTGTGAGTGTCACACTTCCTGATTTTCTCCACTATGACATTTGTAATTTGATTGGCATGTTATATTTATTTTAATAAAGGTTATTTTTATTTCCTTCTTTCCCTTATAATATATAACAAGTATGATCTGTTATCACATATCTGTATTAGTCCATTTTCACATTGCTATAAAGAAGTACCTGAGACGGGGTAATTTATAAAGAAACGAGCTTTAATTGGCTCACAGTTCTGCATGGCTGGGGAGGCCTCAGGAAACTTACAATCATGGCAGAAGCAGCAAGGCGTATCCTACATGGCATCAGGAGGGAGAGAGCAAGGGGGGATCTGCGCACACTCTTAAACCATCAGATCTTGTGAAAACTCACTCACTATCATGAGAACAGCATGGCAGAAACCGCCCCCGTGATTCAGTCACCTCCTGCCAGGTCCCTCCCCCGACCTGTGAGGATTACAATTTGACATGAAATTTGGGTGGGGATACAAAGCCAAACCATATCAGTGTCTCAACTAGTTTTTATTCTAGTATCCATCTAGACCTCTACTCTCATGTTCCCATTCTCATACAGAATGGCTTTTGATCACATGATTTTTCTCACACCCAACCTTATTCTTTAAAAATAGAGGCAAACGGCTGGGTGTGGTGGCTCACGCCTCTAATCCCAGCACTTTGGAAGGCTGAGATGGACAGATCACCTGAGGTCAGGAGTTTAAGACCATCCTGGCCAACATACTGAAACATCATCTCTACTAAAAATACAAAAATTAGCTAGGTGTCATGGTGCACCCCTGTAATCCCAGCTACTTGGGAGGCTGAGGCACAAGAATCTCTTGAACCCCGGAGGCAGAGGCTGCAGTGAGCCAAGATGGTGCTACTGCACTCCAGCCTGGGCAATAGAGTGAGACTTTGTCTCAAAAAAAAAAAAAAGTAGAAGCAAACATCTGATTCATTCATAAAAATGTTTCCTGAGGTAGTTGCATGTGAGCATCATGTATATAATGACACTTACATCATCTTACTGTAAATTAATTTTCTTATATTTCTTCTTTATAATACATTTAGGGCACAACAATAAACTATATTGATTTTTTCTTCGAAATAATGTGTGTAAATAGGCTATAATTCTATGAATTTTACTTAAGTATAATAGAAGTGGCATTACAAAATATTTGTTATTAAAGGGAACACTGAATCCAATATAGTTGAGAACCACAGTGCTAGAGGTAAAATGCTGAACAAGATAGACCTGTCCCCTACTCTCATGAAAACTCTCTTAACTGTTTTATAAAGTCCAAAAGTGGTTGGAGAAAAGAAATAACTGATGGTATTGTGATATGGTGAGAAAGATAATGTGAGAGTAATATTTGTCTGGGGCCCTGACCTGAATAAGGATGGTAAAGAGGGCATATGGACAAAGAAGAGAAAAATAATCTTGATCCAGTCTATTAAGATGGCGAATGAAGACAGCAGCAGCCATCCTTGGCTAGGTCTGTTTTACACTTACTGTGAATGCTAAAACATCACAAATATTTAAAGTTATTTTTCCTGTAAATATTGGCCCTAATAAAAAAAAAAATAAGTAATTGGTTCTGTATGGCAAAATACCCAGTCCATGGAATTCTGAACCAGGCTGTCCTCAACAAAGGTTCATTTTCTAGTATAAGCCATTCTGTCAAAGAATGGCTCATCCTTCTGCAACCCAACACCAAAACCAAAGCCACATGGAGGTGATGGGTAAAACTAACCGTAGAAAAGTCACAATTAGCCAGAATTCCCCCATTCTCATGTAGACCCAGAATAGAGCCTTGATGGTTACTTGATATCTACACAGAGGACAAATAGGCCAAAGGAATACCTAAGAATTGAGCCATCAATTGTAACCAAGTTCCCACTTAGCAGGTTATTTAATCTCCCTCTCCTTCACTGTACCTGTTCTTACTTAGTCCTGTTGGAAAAAAAAAAAAAAAAAAAAAAGTTGGGGAGGGACCAAAAAATTGTATAGAGTAACATGGGGATGCTGTATGAAATAGTGATTATTTTAAAGCTCCTAGAGCGAAGAAATTAAGAAAATATAGAAGTCATCTTTTGTCTCTAGAGAAAGTGTTCCATTTTCTTTTCCTAATCATATGTGAATGATAAAAATGAAGTTTTAAGTGCCTACACCTATATTCAGTATCTTTATATTGCATGTATTCAGTAAGGAGTATTTTCAAAAGAAATCAGCAGCCATGTGTAAATGTTTTGTTTTAATTGCGCCCCCTAGCACTATAAACCTTATAATTGTTTTCCCTCCCATTGGAATATCTTAAACAAAAACAGAATTTTCTAATTAACCCACTGGAGACTTATAATGATATGATAAAGATAACTTGCTCTTGTTTTGTCATTTGAAAGTAATTAAACAAAAGTTCCTTATTTAGGGAGTGATCAGGGCTTAAATTGTTTTTTTTTTTAAGTTATATTCTTGGTGTTTTACTGGTAGACGTAGTTGAAAATTTAAATCATTAGGAGGTAGCTTGGGGGTAGCTTTAAAAGTTATCATTGGTCAGTCGCGGTGGCTCACTCCTGTAATCCCAGCACTTTGGAAGGCCGAGGTGGGTAGATCATTTGAGGTCAGGAGTTCAAGACAAGCCTGGCCAACATGGTGAAACCCCGTCGCTGCTAAAAATATAAAAATTAGCTGGCGGTAGTGGCGCACGCCTCTAATCGCAGCTATTCAGGAGGCTGAGGCAGGAGAATCGCTTGAACCCAGGAGGCGGAGGTTGCAGTGAGCTGCTGCACTCCCATGTGGGCAACAGAGTGAGACCTTGTCCCCCCTCCAAAAAAAAAGTTATCGTCACTAAAGTTCATTTAAGTTCCATTATCTGAAGAAAGATATATAAAGCAGCAGAGAAAGTTCTCAACTATTCAATGACGAAAAGCTATCTGAAACTCTTTTATCTTCCACCTCAATTTTTCAGATATTTTAGGGAAATCGTATTTTAAGAGTTTCACTGTTTGGTTAGTAAAGCAAAGGACAATGCACTATATACTTTGTACCAGTAATATATTATTTATTAATAAAAAGTTTAGACGTCAATTAATTCTATTATCTTTATCTTATTTAAATGTAACACAAAAGTAAAGTAATACTTAGAAAACATTTTTGTGAACTTAAAATTGGATGATGGATTGAAACTGCTTGGGAAAATGTAAAATAACAATAAAATAACACAGAAATCCAAACTTTTAATATTCAGGTAAATTATGCAAAACATAGAATTCAAGTTTCAATTCTCCTAATTCCCTAACTGGTAAGTGAAGTGTAGGGATCTTCCTAAAACTCAACTTTATTCCTAAGGAACCAATACATTTGAGACTCTTGATATATGAAATTTTAATTGAATCCAAGTTTAACATAATGAAATTAGTTGAGTAGAGCTATTGTAATACAAATGATGTAATTACGTTCCTTAGAAAACAATCTCAGGCATGGTATTAAAGGCATAATTTTTATGATCTCCAAATATTTTTCAAGTCTTATGTGTATATGAGCACGTACTTATATACATAAAAGTACTATAAATACTTTCATGTTTTAATCCTCCAACACCTTTTCAACCAGATGATATTATTCCCATTATACAGATAAAAGACCAAGGGTCAGGAGGTTAAATGAGTTTCCTCGCCAAGACTAAAAGCTTAGGTCTTGTCTCCAAACCCAACGCAGCTCTTCCTCAAGTTCAAATGAAGATTTTTTTTTTTTTTTTTTTTTTTGAGACAGGGTTTCATTTTGTCCAGAGTAAGTAGGACTACAGGTACATGCAATCACTCTCACTTCCCCAAGTGAAAATATCCTATTAGAAATATTTAGATAGCTAGGTGTAGTAACTAACACCTGTAGACCAGGCTACTCTAAAGGCTGAGGCGGGAGGATCCCTTGAGCTCAGGAGTTCGAGTCCAGTCCTGGGCAACAAAGCAAGACTCTCCTACCCTTCGTTTCTAAATAAATAAATACATAGGCTGGGTGTGGTGGCTCACACCTGGGATTATAGAATCCCAGAACTTTGGGAGGTTGAGGTGGGAGGATCACTTGAGGTCAGGAGTTTGAGACCAGCTGGCCAACATGGTGAAACCCAATCTCTACTAAAAATGCAAAAATTAGCCGGGCACGGTGATGCATGCCTGTAGTCCCAGCTACTCGGGAGGCTGAGGCAAAAGCATCGCTTGAACCCAGGAGGCGGAGGTTGCAGTGAGTCGAGATTGCGCCACTGCACTCCAGCCTGGCGACAGAGTGAGACTCCATCTCAAAAAAATAAATAATTAAATAACTAAATACATAAATATTTAGCACAGCATGGGGTAGTTCTCAGTGTGTGGTGCCCTGCTCAGCAGTATTGGCATCACCTGAGAGCTTGTTACAAGTGTGAATTTCCTGGCCCTTCCTCAGACCTACTAAACCAGAAACTTTGGGGTGGGGCCCAGCATTCTGTTTTAACAAACCTTCCAATGGCTTCTGATGAACCCTAAAGTTTGACAACCACTGGCATAGAGTTTTTTTCTCTGGCTCATTAAATTGTCAAATCCAGTACAAAAATTATTAGTTTCGAGAAAGGGCCTATTAATGTACATTAAAAGGGTCAATTTTTACTGAATGCTTATCATGTAGCAAGCATTGTTCTATGAACCTTCACTCATTGAATCATCACAATGAGCCCTGCAAGGTAGGTGTTATTACTGATCACTGAGGCATGGAGAGATTCGGTGATTTTCCAATCTCTAGTGGCAGAGAAGAGGTGGTCAGATTTGAGAATCCATATTCTTAACCATACCGTTCACATGCAATCTGAGAATTTACACAGTCAGCACATATGCCTCAAGAGAATGCTGCCTGGTGCACTGGAAAACACACCAAGCTTTGGAGTTAGACACACCTGGGTGGAATTCCAGCTAGTTAGGTAGTGAACAGAAAGAAACTTCCTTTGCAGAGATGAAAGAACCAGGCAGATTGTTTCTGAAATACAAATACAAGTTTGCAACTTAATAAGTAGAAATATTTCTTTAAAATTTCTGCTTTCCTAAAATAGTCTTCTGCCTCAGGCTTATATGGACTACAAAATACTGGGAGAAAAAAAATGTGCTGCAGAATTCTTGTGTTATAAACATTTATGAATAAGGTAGCAAAATATAAGGAATCTCATGGGAATTTGTTTCCATGCTATTTCCTCATTAGCAATGATATATTTTTATTTCATAGCTTCCAGGTGTTTCCATTCTGTAGTCCCCATATTCTGAAAAACTGTTCAAGATTTTCAAGTGCAAGTGCAAAAACACAAATACTTCACAAAAAGAATTTAGCTTCTATCAAAATACAGCCATGCAGAGAAGGGAGGCAATTTTAGCCTCCTACCATTATCCTTATTTCCATTTGGTGTAACTTATACAAGTAGCAGAATGATCCTTTAAAAACATATATAAAAGCATGTCATTTTCCTACATATGCCCTTCAACAGTGGTTTCTCATCACACATAAAATAAAGCCTTATGGTGGCCGGCAAAGCCCTCCATGAGATGGTCTCAGGCTTTCTCTCTCCCAACCTCGAGTCCTCACTCATTCCTCAGACACAGTTGGTCCTTTGCTGCTCCTTTAACAAGTCAAGCACGCTCCCTCCAGCCTCTAGCCCTTGTACTTACTCTTCTTTTTTCCTTGGTAACTTTTCCCAAATGTTCACAAAGATTTTCTCCCTGTCTTCCTTCTGGTCTCCAGTTAAATATCACCTTTCAGAGAGACCTTCCCTGATCACCTTAAAAATAAAAATCTCACCCCCTGATACCATCTATCCCAAATTCATAGTTTTGTTTTTTATTCATAGTACTTATCACTTGTCTCATGTTATATTAATATATTCATTTGTTCATCTTTAATTATCTTCACTCTTCACAGGAATTTAAGCTCTCCAAAAGACAAGACTTTGTCTGATGCTCTGTTGTTTTTCTGACACCTGGAACAGTGCCTGCTCTTGTTATGGCCTGTTATTGTTCATTTTATTTAACATTTTTCTTTATTTCTTTTAACATACAGTATGCTGCAGAATAATCAGCTAAGACAGGTACCCACAGAAGCTCTGCAGAATTTGCGAAGCCTTCAATCCCTGTAAGTATAGTAGACATTGCAAAATACGTTTAAGATCAATTTGGGAAGAAGCATTGAAATGTTCAGTTGACCACTTTAGTATGTTCCTTGGTTGGGAGTCATACCTAAATGTATTCTGAATGAGAGCCCATTAGAGTAACAACTCTTCATAGCTTTGTTGAGCAATATGTATGGGAGGAACCAGTGTTGGAGTTTGGGGTTTTAGGGTGGACATTTAATTGCAACACCTCCAGTCCAAAGTGCTACTTCCAAGATCCTGTCCTACATTCCCTTGTAATATTCTTGCTTCTGAATTCGAATAAGAAATAGTGCTTTCCTTTTACCTAAAAAAAATAGATGCTGTAATCTAGACATTTTGACATCTTTGATTTATTCTGTTTTTAGATTATTTGAGTTGCCTCGTAATCAAGTTTTTTGGAGTCAAATAAAGGCTTACTTTTTTAGTACTGCCTATATAATACATTAGGGAATCCTCAAGTCAGGAGCCTAAGATCTACTGGTATATCCTGAAGCTTCCCCATCACAGAACACAGATGTGCAGACATGGCCATAATCCCGCAGATACAAGCATACCTTAGATTCACACACCACACACAGACACAGGGACTCACAGAGGTGTTGGTGTTCCCTACTCTGAATCCACAACTTTTCCATCAGGAGTTTCCTACCCCCCTACACACACTGATTTAAAACTTCTGAATAAATAAAATTACTCACAAAAGAACATTCTCCCAGTTAAATGTTTTGGAACTTGTATTGTAAGCAGTTGATTGTAGTGATTACTTGGCAAGTCTATACCACTATTTAGTCAGTAAATCTTCCTCCCATTAGAATGTATAAGTGTTTACAATATATTGCATGATTTTCAATATATCACACATGTGTGATATATGCTGTAATTTTACTTACAGTGGAGGTGCACATGTGCCAAACAAAATACTGGGTTGTAGTTCATGATGAGGAAGATAAATGCATCAAAAGGGCAAATAAATATTGATAAATATTGTGGACTCCAGCTGAAAATTGTTGTAAAGAATCCTTCGGTTAATAATTACATGTAGTTTGCTTAATGCGTTTTACTGAGGTAACATAGAAGGAGGACTGTGAGATTTGAAGATGATACTTTTGTCCTTTGATCTTTTTTTTTTTAATGAAAGAAAATCTGTGCTTGAGATCATTTTAAGCCTTTTACTCCAGTCAAACAAAGTGACTTCCTACGTTTTCACCAGCCTATAGATAAACAAGCCCACAAGGGCCCCTTTGTGGTATGGGATAGGTCTGTTGTATTTTCTGGAGCTCCTTAATGTCATGACAGTATCACTTCTCCTTTGTTGCACAAGCCTTTACCTGAAGGAAAGAAGAAACAGCTGGAGAAGCAAAACAGTCTCAAGTTGGGGTATCTGTGTGGCAAAATTGAAATGGTGATAATGGCGGTAGCCAATAGGAACTTTAAACAGCTGCAAGGCAGGCAGTAGATAGAAGGATAAGAGTTTGTAACCAAAAGCCACTATCAGCTGAAAGAAGATCACAAACAGAACACAAACAGAAGTGAACTCTTTGAGAAAGAGAAAACCATGAATCTTTTGTTCACTGGAACTGGTGGTGCCTCTCTGATAAAGGTATTCAGATTTAGTTTCTTACAGTCTAGATATTCACTGTTCACCAGGTGTCTCTACATTTGGTTTCTGGTTTTGCAAAAAGAATAACATTTTGAAACTTTATAAATATGTGTTCCCTGTGAAAAGGTCAAGGGTTAACTTTCTGGTTTGACACTGACCACATCCAAACTAACGGATCTAGATAGATACTCGACCCCCAGTTCACACTGGATTGTATCAGCTGGGTTATGCAATGTTTGTCAGGGGCCCCTTTGTCCGGAGCACAGACAGACCAGTGTGAGTGTTGAATGTTGGCAATGTGTGCCACTGTCCCACTTCTTCTCACTGATATTTTTTGTGCAGCTTTGATACAAGACTTAAGATTTGTCCAAAAAAAAAAAAACATGATATTTTGGGAGGTTAAAGTGGGAGGATCACTTGAGGCCAGGAGTTTGAGACCAGCTTGGGCAACATAGTGAGACGCCCCTCCGCCATCTCTACAAAATAAAAATTAAAAAACTTAGCTAGGTGTGGTGACATGTGCCTGCAGTCCCAGCTAGTCGGGAGGCTGAAACAGGAGGATCACTTGGGCCCAGGAGTTTGAGGTTACAGGTTACAGTGAGCTATATCATGCCACTGCACTCCAGCCTGAGCTACAGAGCATGACCCCAGAGCAAGAACACAAAAAAAGAAAAGAAAAGAAAAAAGAAAAGAGCATGATAAACAGGGTGAACCACCAACCCTGCAGATACCATGCTGTACTAACAAAAGGAGTGCCCTACGCATACATACACCAGGCCAGTTTGGAGGTTTAGGGCACCTTGTGCCCCTTTAAAGTTCTATTGTTGTCCTGGTTTTAAAGTATTTAATTGTACTTCTCCTTCTTCCTTTAAGCACGTCTAAAAATAAAAACATTAGTTTGAGTTTACTGATCATTACAAACATGCATTCCTTATCCATTCTCCATTCATTCTCCAGGCCATATGTTAGCCTCTGTGCTTCCACATCAATAAAGTAATGATGAGAGTAGGACTCTGCCTCATCCACACTGCCAACGCCTGGGAAGTCTCCACTCCATTGCCATCTCTTCTTGGACTGGAGTCAACCCTTAGATCTTCACTTAGCCTTTTTTTCTACATGGCTTCCCTTTTTTTTCCTTTTCACTCTCTTGAATTCACTTTATTTTTCTCCACGTTATTATTTTTCTTGGATTATACATTCACTCTTTAAGAAGCACTCTACACTTGATAGGGGCTGTGAGCTCATTGTCTTTATACATGCCTGGCCTTGTATAAAGAGTAATGGCAAAAACCACATTTACTTTTGCACCAACTGAATAACTTCTACAGCGGGCCTTCTCAACACTGGCTACAAATAAGATTCTTCTGGAAAGACTCAAAGCCTAGGCTGCAGCCTAGAACAATTAAAATCAGAATCTCTGGCCAGGTATGGTGGCTCATGCTTGTAATCTCAGCATTTTGGGAGGCTGAGGTGGGAGGATCACTTGAACCCAGGAGTTTGAGACCAGCCTGGACAACATAGTGAGACCCCTGTCTCTCTATAAAAAATTAAAAAGTTAGCTGGGCATGGTGGCCTGCGCCTATAATCCCAGCTACATGTGAGGCTGAGGTGGGAGGATCACTTGAACTCAAGAAGAATTCGAGGGTACAGTGAGCCCTGATCATGCCACTGCACTCTCTGAGGATAAGACTCATGCATGCACTAGTGTTTTCTAACTGGCTTAATTGCACAGTTAAGTATTTCCTAAGTGAAAATTAGGAAAACTATTGACCTGACCTGGAGCATTCCCTCAGATGATCTGCAAAGAATTCTCCTGAACTCTTTTCAAACTGGAAATTACAAGCTTGAGTCATGTAGTGAGATGCTGTCTCTAAAAATAATTAAGTAAATAAATAAAATTGGCTGGGCATCATGTGCATGACTGTAGTCCCACCTATGCTGGAGGCTGAGGTGGGAGGATCATTTGAGCCCAGGAGTTTGAGGCTGCAGTGAGCTATGATCCTGCCACTGCACTCCAGCCCGGGCAATAGAGCAAGACCCTGTCTCTGGAAAAAAAAGAAAAGAAATACCTGAAATAATAACAAAATCCATACTTTGCATTCTACTATGAACTAATAATACACTTAAAATATAAAAGTCAGGCAATGTCTCGTTTGTGTTTAATTGAAAACAGCTTGCATGCCTATGCATTCCACTGATAACCCAGGGAGATAAATTTAAGAGGCCACATGCTCTATCACCCTGCTATTCAGATTTGTTCTGTGGGCCAGCAGCATCAGCACCACCTAAGAAATGCAGAACACTTGGACTCAGCTCTGTCTTACTTAAAAAAATCTTCATTTTAACAAAATCCTAGGTGATTCGTAGGCAAAATGCATTTGAGAAATTAAAATTGTTAGTGTTCTATAACACTAACAAAGTGGTCTACAGATCAAAAATGGTTGAAAACGACTGACTTAGATCATTTGCATTCTTTGCTCCACCCATATACACTTGGCTTCTTTGAATAAAGTTTAGGAAATTTGATACATTGAAATTGGTAACATTGCTGTGAGGAAGAAACAAATTGTGCTCATGTTTCAAGGAATGTTAATTTTCCACTTATTCCACATATACAAAAGATGTTTTGTTCACAATGGAAACACATAGGTACACTTGTGGTGTTTTGTTTTGTTTTGTTTTTTGAGATGGAGTCTCACTCTGTTGCCCAGGCTGGAGTACAGTGGTGTGATCTCAGCTCACTGCAACCTCCACCGCCCAGGTTCAAGCGATTCTTCTGCCTCAGCCTCCTTAGTAGCTGGAATTACAGGCACCTGCCAACACGGCTGGCTAATTTTTTGTATTTTTGTAGAGACAGGGTTTCACTATGTTGGCCAGGCTGGTCTCGAATGCCTGAGCTCAAGTAATCTGCCTGCCTTGGCCTCCCAAAGTGCTGGGATTACAGGAGTGAGCCACAGTGCCCAGGCCACTTGTGTTCTTTTAACTCTTCTGATGCTAACAAATTGCTGGGCTAAGGAATAAGAGTGCAGGCCCACAAGCCAGAGCCCAGAAGCCCAGAGCCTGCCCCTGTACAGTATGTACATTTGGCTTCTGACATGGCAATGACTGCCCGGACACCAATTAGATTTTTTGTAATGTAATCAAATATAACCTAATTTCCTTTCTGTTTTTTGGAAGGGAATAGGAAATGTAATCAGAATTCACAGTAAGCTGTATTTTACCAAGAAACTTTTGGCAGTATAGACATTTGAGGACTAGAATCAGATTACAGTGATTTGATGGAAACTCAAAACTTAACCCTCCCGTACCCTCACACTTTTATATTAATAGTTAAGAAATCAATCTATTAAAAAAATTGCTTCATTTGTGATTGTCATTAATGAATTTTAAGCAACTCACTGTCACTAGTGAAGTTCAAGATGACCAAAGAGAGTTGCATATTCATGTTTGTCCAGATAACCAGAGTACTATTTAATGCCTGTTGGTTTTTATTCCAAGTGTGCACAAGTGAAGCTAACTGTGGAATGTGCATAATCGTAAAGGTAATAGGTTGGTGAATAGGAAATGAAAGAAGAATTAAACATATCTTTATTATTGTCTATATTCTCCCATTAACTACTATTTATCTGCAGAATATGACTAGATTTTAAAACCCAAGAACAATGTATAATTCCTGCCTGGCACACCAGCTGCCCATACATCTTATTATGATATCTTCAGGGCTATAGAACCCACCCCTGGACTCTATAAAATGTCAATAACTTCATCAGACTCTGCATGGTAGTCTTTTCCTTACAGTAGTCAAAAAAGAGAGAGAAAATAAGTGAGAGGAATGGGTGAGGAGGAAGAGATGGGGCTCACAGTGCTGAGCAGGAGGTAAGACAAGCCTAGAACCGGGAGCAGTTTTCTCCCATTAATATCCAGGAGGCTATTGGGCTTCAGACATGGGATATAGAATGGGAAAGAAGTAACAGAAGACAAGGACGTGTACACAGACCAAAAGAAAGAAGATGAGGTAGCCAAAAGAACAAGATTAAAGGATCAAAGGGGTTAAAAAAAACAGTAGTTTTAGTATTGTGATATTCCTTCCACTAAAATAGTCTCCAGAAACAGAAATCACAAGCCTACACAATAAAAATGAACCGTGACTTTAGTTTGTTTTGCTTTCTTCACGAAAGTGCCAGGATATTAGGTACGTATTGGGATGGAGGTGAACTTAGAAGTTCTAGAGGCCAAAGCATTTGTATATTGTACAGTGAAGCGTTCACTTCACGGAACCATAAGCAGATCAGCACCCAGTGAATTCTTATGAGGAGGAAAAGTTTTGCCCTGACTCTTCTCCAATTTAAACATTGGGGAGAATTATTTTAACAGGAAAAGCTCCTTCTACATAATGTTTACAAGAAGAGAAAGCTAAAATTGGAGCATTGTCCGCAGAATCATATAAGGAGGGAAAAGTGAATACTGTATGCAATAGCCATGCATGAAAGATTCTTATATCAGGTTACCTGCCAGTCCTGTGATAAATTGCGTGCATGGCAGTCATATCAGGGAAATAAAGAGAACATGGGTATTATGGAATGAGAAGTAAAATAAATTTTTTTAAAGCTTGTGATGCACGCACACGTATGTTTATTGCGGCACTATTCACAATAGCAAAGACTTGGAACCAACCCAAATGTCCAACAACGATAGACTGGATTAAGAAAATGTGGCACATATACACCATGGAATACTATGCAGCCATAAAAAATAATGAGTTCATGTCCTTTGTAGGGACATGGATGAAACTGGAAACCATCATTCTCAGTAAACTATCACAAGGACAAAAAACCAACCACCACATGTTCTCACTCATAGGTGGGAATTGAACAATGAGAACACATGGGCACAGGAAGGGGAACATCACACTCTGGGGACTGTTGTGGGGTGGGGGGAGGGGGGAGGGACAGCATTAGGAGATATACCTAATGCTAAATGACGAGTTAATGGGTGCAGCAAAACAACATGGCACATGGATACATATGTAACAAACCTGCACATTGTGCACATGTACCCTAAAACTTAAAGTATAATAATAATAATAATAATAAAATAAATAAATAAATAAAGCTGGTGATGTAAAATGAAGGTTAACTTTGGAAAGTAGATTGAACTCTTGGCTGCAGAGATGACAACCATATAAGTGAGGCACAGTCTTTCTGCCTTTTCAGGATAAACAGGGTCTGTGATCAGTTGTGAAAAGAGACATAAGGAAAGCAGCAGAGAATGGGAATATTGCAAAGACAAAATCAGAATGTGGAATTGAATGCACTTCCATGGTTATCAAAGCAGCAGCCTCCCATATTTATTAAACAGTTTTACTTGTATCATCATGCTTTGTCCTCACAGAAACCTCATGAAGTAGGTGCTGAGATTATTCCTTCCTGAGTACTGAGAAAGCAAAAGTGCAGAAAAGTCAGCTGATCTTCCCAAGGTCACATGATTTGTAACAGAGTCAGGCTAGAGGTGAGTCTGGGATAAGAACCCTGGTTTGCCACCAGATTCCAGAATCTGCCCATTTCACCACCACATTATCTTACCTCCCTCAGAGAATCCTCTGCAGAAAATGGGCACTGATGAAAAGAAGGAAAGGCTTGACAGAAACACATATTATACCTGTAGACATATAATTGTGAATGTTTATAAAAAGAAAGGGAAGTTGGAATGCTGCAAAACAGAAAGAAATAAATGAAAGAAGGGAAGGCAACAGTATCAAAGCGTGAGCCAGTCAGCCTTTTCGAATGTTTCTCTGTGCATTTAGTTGTCTGGTCCCTCACTACCTGTGAGGTAGAAACTGTCTCCACTTTTCTGATGAGGAAACCGTAGGTAAGAAAGTGAAAGGCATCCTGCCGCTAATGCAAAAGTAAGGGTTGATTAGACAAAGACAAGAAAGAAGAACGTTCCAGACAGAGGGAACTATGTGTGCAACTCCTTATAGTGGTGGGGGAAACCTGGTATATCAAGAAACAGAAGGTCGGAGCAGCTAAAGCAGGAGGAGTGAGGTGGAGAGACATGCAAGAAGAGCACATCTAGTGAGGCAGGTGGAGGCCAGACCCCTTGAAAGATATTTGGGACATGTCAAGGATTTCAGTCTTTATTGTAAAAGCAATGGGAATCTGTTGGAGGGTTTTAAGGCTGGCAAGTGGGGGTACTCAGATCTGTGTCATTGCAATAGTCTAGGAGAGAAAGGAGAACTTCATCAGGGTGGGGACGGTGGAGATGAAGAAAGGGAGATGGATTCGAGAAATATCTAGGAGATGAAATTACCAGTGTTTGGTAATGAATTGGCTATGAAGAATGAAGCAGAAAGAGGTGTGGAGAATAATTTCTAAGTTTCTGGTTTATACAGCCATGTGCTTACTGAAGCCAGTCACTGGGCAAGACACACTGGGAGACGGCTATACATATTTGGGGAGTGTGTGGTTCCAGGATAATGAGTTTGGTCTTAAGCACTTGTGTTTGAGGAGGAACAACTAAGTAGAGATGTCACATAGTTTGAAATCCAGATCTGGACTGAAAGAAAAAAAAAGGTAAAATCTAGTTTAGGTCCCCCAACCTTGCATTTCTCTTCACCTAACACTTCATTATAATGATTGATTTGTCTGACTACTCTTTAGAAAACATGATCCATAATGGCTGGGACCATGCCTCCCTGGTTTACTGCTAGATCTTCAGCACCAGGTAGAGTAGCTAGGACAAAGAAAGCACTAGGACATACTTATCGGACTGAACTGAAACCTCAAACTCTTAAGTGTTGATCTAGATGGCTATTCAGATGAGATCGGGCACCCTCAGGGTGATAGGGCCATAGGCTAGACAGCCACTCAAGATCAGTTCGTCTCCCCTAGTTTAATTGTAACCTGTATTCATTTATCTCCCTGACTCCAAACTCTTACCTCTGTACCCTGGCTTTCCCACGTGCCTTTCCTGGGCTGGGAGTTGGACCCAGTAGTTCCTGCAGAGATTTTAGAGTTGATCTATCTGCCAGAATTAGTTTTCCCATTGTCTCAACTGAGGATTCCCCATTCCAAGAGTAAGACACAGGAAAGAACCATGTTATTAAGTCTTGGAAGGTTAATGAGATTCAGATAGGCAGTGGGTAGGGGATGCTCATGAACAAAAGGCCCAGAAGTACTGTGGGAAAGAGCCAGAAAAGAGACTTGACTGGGACAGAGATAAAAGTTTGGCCAGATAAGGTAAGTAGAGAGCTTTGAATATCAGAACGGAGAGTTAGGGTTTAAAAGGAATGATAATGTGGAAGAACTGTAGATTTCTAACAGGAAAATTGTTTAGAGTGTAACTTCAGGGAGATTAATCTGGCAGCAGCCTACAGGATTAATTGAAGAGATAAGAGATCAAAGGCAAAAGGACCAGCTCAGCGGCTGTTGCAGTAATACAGGTGTGAAGAGATAAGAGCGTTAACTAGACAGTGGAAATGGAAAGTCTCGGAGATGAAGATAAATGGAAGAACTTAGTGAATGATTGGCTGGAAGGCAATGGAAGATTCAAAAATGACCCCTAGATTTTAAACCCTGGTGATAACTGGAAGACTAATAGTGCCCCTAATAGAAAAAGGGTCTTCGTTTTCTATGAAGAAAAATAAAACTGAAGAAGTTATTGCTCATATTACATTGGCTGTAGATCATCTCCTTGCTACAGTGTTCACAGCAGTGGTGATCTCTGAGCTCACCAAGCAACTTCTAATGTAATTTGACTTTAAAATATATTCCTTATTGGAGTCTTGCACTCCTCAAAGACGCCAGAAAGACAGAGGTTTGGTTCCTTTAGTCACTTCATCTGGCTGCTAGTCAAGACAGCTGATTAGTCTCTAAATTATTGCACTTCAATGAACCTGTAGACTTTTCCTATCTCTCCCCAACCTGGAGAGGGGGAAGGGGGAAATTCTTTTTTTTTTTCTTTGTCTTTTTTTTTCTTCTTCTTCTTCTTCTTTTTTTTTTTTTGTTAACCATTTCAGAGGTAAGTCTAAAGCAATAATTTTTCTTCCTACTGGCCACATTAAGTTTACCAGTAAGTAAGATGGTGATTAGAAAGACAAAAGCACAAATTTCCCATATGAGCGATCATGTTATTTAATATCTTCCTAGATAGGCTTAATATCTCCCTGGATATTAATTTGGAATCACACATTATGGTCTCCATAAATATTTTAAAAAAACCACCACCACAACAAAAGTGACCCTGGTGTTATTGCAAAGAATTAATATAAATCAATATGGATTCAAGCTGTAAGAGTACACATAGATTAAATAATAGCCCGATAGTATTATAATAGTTCTGTGACAAATTTAGCTCCAATGATCCACTGATTCCAGGGCAATAAAATTTCAATGCAGTAAAATTTTATCACAACAAAAAATGTATGTACTTTGTTAAACTGTAATTTATGCAGATACAGAACTACACGATTTTCACTTTATTGAAAAAGTAAAATAATAATCAAGAATGCTTTTATTTCTTAAAATTTATAAATGAACTAAATTGCTGTGGTTTTTTCGACTGTCATGACTTGTCCAAAGTGGTCTCACAAAATGTACAATGTACTGTTTAAGAGGGTTGGTCACTTCTTTAAAACTTATTTTTTTAAAACGCTCATCCAGGCCAGGAGCCGGGGCTCACACCTGTAAACCCAGCACTTTGGGAAGCCGAGGCAGGAGGATTGCTTGAGCCCAGGAGTTCAAGACCAGCCTAGGCAACATGGCAAGACTCCATCTCTACAAAAGTAAAAAAATAAAAATAAAAATAAATCTTTTTATAATGCTCATCCAGCCGGGCACAGTGGCTCACACCTGTAGTCCTAACACTTTCGGAGGCCAAGGCGGGAGGATCACTTGAGATCAGGAGTTTGAGACCAATATGGCCAACATGGTGAAACCCTTTCTCTACCAAAAAATACAAAAAATTAGCTGGGCATGGTGGTGTACACCTGTGGTCCCAGCTGCTCTGCTGGCGAGGCTGAGGTGGAAGAATCACTTGAACCCAGGAGCAGAGGTTGCAGTGAGCTGAGATCAGGCCACTGCACTCCAGCATGAGTGGCAGAGTGAGAACCTGTCTCAAAAAATAAATAAATGAAATGCTCATCCAAATATAAAATAGCAATATCAGTCATTAAAATGCATTGCTTCATAACTCTGTTTATTACAAGAATCCCTGTAAACTGTATTATGCAGCTGCAACATTCTTCACACTTTAGGCTTTTTTTTTCCTCCAAGTCATCCATGTTAATAATTGACATTATTACAGTCATCTCAGATATGGAATTAACCAAGATCAATGGCTTATCTTTTGACTAACACTTTACTTCTTATAGTTAATGGCTCATCAAAGACATTCTTAAACAAAGATATAAATTTGTGTGATACATTGACAAGGTGTCATGTATGAGGTATGTATAAAGGGCCATTTTCTGGAACAACAATAGCAGTAATGATCTCATACATTCTCTAATCTTTACAATAACACCATTTATAAGTGGAAAATTTTTTCAGGGAGTATGGAGCAGATTGGCAAAATGTTTCTTGTAAAAGAGAAAATTTGCGTAATTAACCCTTTTTACATAGAAATATTAGGAAGAAAACTTTAAACACAAAGAAAATGAGCTTATTTTATTTGGTGGCGGGGGCAGGTGGGGTTGCCTGAACATAAAAGATTAATTGTTTGAGGCCTAGCACTTTGGGAGGCTAAGACAGGCAGATAACCTGAGGTTAGGAGTTCAAGACCAGCCTGGCAAACATGGAGAAACCCTGTCTCTACTAAAAATACAAAAAAAATAGCTGGGTGTGGTGGCATGCACTTGTAATACCAGCTACTCAAGAGGCTGAGGCAGGAGAATTGCTTGAACCCAGGAAGTGGAGGTTGCAGTGAGCCAAGATTGGGCCACTGCACTCCAGCCTGGGAGACAGAGTGAGACTTGGTCTCAAAATATATATATATATTAACTGTTTGCCTGTTACCTTCTAGCTCTTCGCCACATAGAACACACTGATATCACAGAACCGCATTCACAGTGAACATGGAGTTATGTTTTATTTTTATTTTACCTAATACTGGGTAACATCCATCTCCGTTCTTGCATGACCTCCATGCATCCAGTTGCCCAGGCCAGAATGCTGAATCACCATAGCTTCCTCACCTTCCTCTCTGGCCACATCTGGGGAGTCACCAAGTTCTGCCAGGCCCACATATTTAACATCTCTCATAGGAGGCCCTTCCTCACCATTTTCACACTTCCTTCAGGCACTCATCTTTCTCACCCTGATGACTGCAACTGCCTTGGTCATGTACTTTCCCACTAGGCCCTCCAACACACTGCTATTAGAGTGACCTTTCTACAGCACATGTATTATGAGGGCCTCCGGTCAGAAAGCCTACAACACCCCCATTTCAGAGAAACACTTTCATGCAAACCTTGAAGACTGCTAGGAGAGGATGAGTCATTTCTTATAGGCAGGTAGCCCAGAAACCTGGGAGTGATGTCATCCAGACTCCACTTACTTTGGATACGCAAACTTATTGAGTCCCCTCAGGGTGAACTTGATGGTTTTGACCAGGTCCAGTGGTGGGAGAGGCAACCACTGGGACCGTAAGAAACAGTCTCCTTGGCCAAGCAGCTTGAGCAGCAGAGCCTCTTCAGTAATTGTGGAGTCTTCAACCTCAAGCTCTCCCTCCAGAGAAGGAGTGATTTCAACACACACCCAAAAGTCATGCCATGAACCTTCCTCATCAGTTGTAGCCCACTAAGTAACATTGCAAAGACTCATACTTAATAAAAACTCTGTTCTTGCAGCAGGTGTTGTAATATTTTTCCTCAGCCATTTTAGCCTCTTGGACACCAACTGTTCTATTGCTGGCCTAACACAGAAGGTGTGCATCCTCCTTTCTCTGTGATGGAAACCTTGCTATAATACTAATTAAAACATGCAGTATAGCTGCTGAGCATAGATTAAAGGATGTATGGTAAATAGAGAAACACCAGCCCATATGGCAAGAAAATGGCAATCTTCCATAGACAGATGCGAAATGATAAAGGGTTAAGAAACTTCAGGAAGAATAAAATAAACTTTTAAAGGGAAAAAAATGATACCACTTCCTAAATTTGAAGGTTTTCCTCAAATAATAAAGCCTTTCATTAAACAGTAGAATGCTTACTGTTTACAAAACACATTCATATTTTCTCATTTAATTCCCAAAGCAATTCTGTGACAAGTGATTCTGCCTTATACATGTGAACATTGACCCACAGAGAGAAATATCAATATGCCCTCAAATCTTGGAATTAAATGACAGTGCCTTGACTTAAATCAGTGTCTCAAGTCTCCTAATTCAGTGCACTTTCCAGTTTACCACATGCCGATTATGTAGGTGGCTGTAGATGGCATAAGATGTAGGGAAAATGTTTGTTTTACCTATAAATTATATATATTATATACTATAAACTATACGTAACAGACCCCCCCAAAAGGAGCATAAAATGGGTGCCATTTCCGATATAGTGATCACTTTCCAGATGGCATTTCAAGATCATAATTAAGAGCTTTTATCTGAATGAAGGCAAGGCCACTCATTATTGAAAGTGTTTTACTTTGCTGTGCATAACTGCAGACAGGTTTGGGGCTGCCTCTGTCACAATTTCAATGGATGCTTAAATGGCCAAGATGCCAAGATCATTGCTAGAAACTTTCTCTGAAAATGCCACCACTTCTTTGACCTTCAGAATGCAGATATTATAATCAATGATGTATCAGGAACAAAACTATTTGCCTTGTTGCACTGTGTGTGTGTGTGTGTGTGTGTGTAGATATAGACACACATGTGTAGCAATAATAGTAAAGGCTGAAAAATAAGGGTGACTTCTATAAGTCTAATTGCAGGCACCTCTAAATTATTTCTATTATGAGAGTTGAAAGAAATAGCCTGCATTTCTCAGAACTGAAATTCACTGACAATCCAGCACTCATTTTAGCCACTTTTGCTTAAGCAAAATTTGAATTTATCTTTATTTTTCTGAATGGTTTCAATGGTCAAAAGACAAAAATACAAAGTGTTAACCAGCTTAATGTAATAATATTTAAAATCATTAAGGTACTTTATATTTACAAAGTCCTGTTGTGTTATTTCCTTAATCATAAAGCAATCTTATAAGATAGAGAGGAGTTATCCCCGTTTTACGTATGTGAAAGCTGAGGTCTGTTGATTTGGCCAAGATCATACAGCTTCTAGAATTGGCTGGAACCTGGTACTTCCCATTCCAAATCTCTGCACTAATTTATGGATTCTAAGGTGCCTACACACACACACACACACACACACACACACCCTCTGTGACTTGCACAAAACGGAAATAACAAAGAAATACTTAAAAGCAGAACTATATAATGTAGTTATTTTTCTTGCTACTGACAATAAGTCTATTATGGAACCATATTTTATATGTGTATGTCTTCTTGTACCAGATAGTGATGTTTATCTTATACCCGACTGCTAAAATATTGCATTTTTCAAGCATATGAACAGAGAATGTTCAGCTGCCTGAAAAGGCCAGATTGACATAATATGAACTTTTTGTTTACTTTGTTTACTTACTGAATGGACACAGCTTCTGCCCTGTCCACAGCTGCTTTGTCCACAGTCTTAACCTTGTTGTGGAAGAACCACCTGTACGAGTGACTGGATAGTTAATTCTATACTCCTGTTTACCCTTGGGGTCTTCTGTTAAGAGTAAATCAGACATAGAAGCAGAGTGTAGAATAGTGGTTGCCAGGGGCTGGGAGTGGGAGTGGTTGAGTGGGGAGATGTTGGAGAAGGGGTACAAAGCTTCAGTTAGACAGGATGAATAACTTCTGAAGATCCATTGTATGGCATGGTGACTACAGTTAATAATAATACATTGTATACTTGAAAATTGCTAATAGATTAGATCTTAAATGTTCTCACCACAAAAAAATGTTGAGTATGTGAGGTGATGGATATGTTAATTAGCTTGATTTAATCATTTTACAATATATACATGTATCAAAACATCACATTGTACACCATAAATATATGCAATTTTTATTTGTCAATTATTTAAATCAGATAATGCCTTTGAGTGTGAACAGTATACCTGAATTAGGTTTAGACCACTGAGGCCAGGTGGATATGAACTCTAAAACAATGCATTTAGAAGGAGTATCATTTATTGAGAGCTTCTTATATGAAGAAACTGTTTAGTAGAGAGATGTGTTAATGCTTCACTCGGGACATCTGAAGGTCTATGCTGTTGAGCATTAAATCTGGGAAGATTAGTATTTAGAGTGTTCGATCTCTGAAGAATTCTCCTGTCTTATTCATTTCATTTCAGATAGCAAATTGGTATAAGATAATAGTGTGGAGGCCGGATTACATCCTTTTTTCTGGGGGGAAAAGAAACGTAATTCATAAAAGATATTTGTCCAGAGAAATGGCTCTATTAATATTGGGAACTGATACCTGGGTCACTTCAAGATACAGCAGAAACTTTGGTAGCAACATAAAATACGAAAGAAGACAATCCTATGACTTCATGCTGAAAGAGCCTTTTCCATAAATGCATCCCAGTGTTTGCAATGAACTTTAAGGTTTGTCATTTTCAAGACTTTTATTTTTTTATTTTCTGTTGCCCAGGCTGGAATACAGTGGCAAGATCTCGGCTCACTGCAACCTCCACCTCCTGGGTTCAAGCAATTCTCGTGCTTCAGCCTCCCAAGTAGCTGGGATTACAGGCATGCACCACCACACCCACCTAATTTTTGTATTTTTAGTAGAGATGAGGTTTCACCATGTTGGCTAGGCTGGTCTTGAACTCCTGACCTCGGCCTCCCTAAGTTCTGGGATTACAGGCATGAACCACTGCGCCCAGCCCAAGACTTTTAGAAACCACCCACACTTTCTTTTTTTTTTTTTTTTTTTTTAAGACAGTCTCACTCTGTTGGCCAGGCTGGAGTGCAGTGGCATGATCTCAGCTCACTGCAGCCTCTGCCTCCTGGGTTCAAGCGATTCTCCTGCCTCAGCCTCCCAAGTAGCTGGGACTACAGGTGTGTCTCGCCACACCCAGCTAATTTTGTTTGTATTTTTGATAGAAATGGGGTTTTGCCATGTTGGCCCGGCTGGTCTGGAACTCCTGACCTCAGGTGATCAGGCCCCCTCAGCTTTTTCAAAGTGCTGGGATTACAGGTGTGAGCCACCAGGCCCAGCCACCACTCATACTTTCAATGCATAAACGACTGGCAATGATCAGTCAACATATCAACAAAAACATAGAAGCTCATATTATTAAGTCTCTATCCTTTAATCAGTGCAATAGTTAAGGAGAGTTTACATGTGTGCTTTACTTCTAGTCAAACAAAAGCAATCACCTCTTTATCTCCTGATGAAATTATACCTTATTTGAGCATAAGCCAAGCACATTGTTGCTAGAGAAAGGAAAGAGAGATGGTGTTGAGTTTTCTAAACATTTGTGGCTCCATTTGTTGACAAAACCTTAAGATGTTTGAAAGCTGTGCTTCTGTTGCCGACAATGATAGTTGTTCCATTGGAAATTTAATTGTAAATGGGCTATGACACCCAACTCTTAAAATTTGCTCTAAGTGACCTTATCTCAGCTATTATCAAAACGTGGCCCAGGGAGGGCCGTTGCGGCATCGCTTCCCATCCAGTCCATAGAAGTAGGAATCAGAAGATGATTGAAGTGGCATAGTGGCCAAAAGTGAGGAAGCTGCTTTCTATAGAAATGAGCTTCCTCCCAACGAAGAATTTCATTTCTAAATTGTTTAATTTTGGTTTTCAGGAGATTGTTTTGTGATCCTGGTGTGCTTCCTGCATCTGTTTAGTCTTAAGTGCTTCCGAAAACATTTTTCAAAATCCACTTCTGATTTTCTAATCCTTCCTAATACATGGACCACTAAAATACAACTCTTCTTTTTTTTAAACCTACCTTTGGAAATGCAAATGTGTGAGTCTTAAAAACAGATTGGGAAAAAAAAAACGAGGGCTGTTGGGAGCATAGTTTGAGTGATGGTGGTTCTAGTATTCATGCATCTTACAGAAAATTGCAAACGATGTGAGTTTTGTCACTTCCATACGAAAAGTTAGGACCTTTAAATTATAGCCACTGTCTATGTTGGATTGGGGCAAAATAAATGTATTGCACTCCCTCTGCTGGCTTTGAGGTGGCAACAGCTCATTAACCAGACTTATTTTTAGATGTATTTCTCCATTTTAAAACAGATAAAAATGGAGTGTGGGAAAAGGAAGCAAAAGCTGGAAAGTTGTTAATTTTATTACTAATTTAAAATGTCAGAAAAACAAACATCTGCTTCACACAAATGGTTAGGATAAGCAAGAAAGCCAGCAGTTTTCAGGCCTTTCAGTGCTGTCCTAAGAAAAAGGATGGGGACCCTTCTCTGTTTTCCCTGAGGTGTGTCTCTAACAGTCTTTAAAAATGTACTCAGTTCCAGTGAGAACACGTGGACACAGAGAGGGGAACGTCACACACAGGGGCCTGTCAGCAGGTGGGGGGCAAGGGGAGGGAGAGCATTAGAACAAATACCTAATGCACATGGGGCTTAAAACCTAGATGATGTGTTGATAGGTGCAACAAACCACCATAGCACATGTATACCTATGTAACAAACCTGCACATTCTGAACATGTATCCCAGAACTTAAAGTAAAATAAAAAATTAAAAATTAAAAAAATTACTTGGCCGGGTGCAGTGGCTCACACCTGTAATCCCAGCACTTTGGGAGGCCAGGGTGGGCGGATCACATGAGGTCAGGGGTTCGAGACCAACCTGGCCAACATGTTGAAACCCCGTCTCTACTAAAAATGCAAAAATTAGCTGAGTGTGGTGGCAGATGCCTGTAATCCCAGCTACTCGAGAGGCTGAAGCAGGAGAATCGCTTGAACCCGGGAGGTGGAGGTTGCAGTTAGCCAAGATCGCGCATTGCACTCCAGCCTGGGCGACAAGAGCGAGAGACTTCGTCTCAAACAAACAAAAAAAATTATGCAGTTCCTTCGAATACTGAAATGAAATAATCTTTTCCCAGAGCTTACTGAACAACTTATTAGACTGGTATGTTTAGCATGTTCAAAACAGTCAGGGAAAGCAAAAACATTCCTTTGGCTTATGGTGGGAGGAGGAAAAGGGTATCTCTATGCTAGTGTCAGAAAGAAACTAAAAGATCATCACACTGAAACTCCATACCTCAGGGGAGGCCACTTGCATCCATGAAAGAACATTACCTACAAGCCTGGAAGAGAATAATAGCACCATGGAATTTTAGAGCCAGAGGACCTAGGAAGCAACAGTCTACACAGGAATGAGAAGGAGAGATCATCTGGAGAGGAAAATGCTCCAGATGTGAGGGCTCCCGAGGACCCCAGGCCCTGTTCCACTCTTGTTCATCATGCATGGGGAGGGTTTTCCTGCAAAGGTGACCTTCTGCTTGGGCATTGCTCTCTTTTCCATTCTTGCTTTCTTTCTTCCACAGGCGTCTGGATGCTAACCACATCAGCTATGTGCCCCCAAGCTGTTTCAGTGGCCTGCATTCCCTGAGGCACCTGTGGCTGGATGACAACGCTTTAACAGAAATCCCCGTCCAGGCTTTTAGAAGTTTATCGGCATTGCAAGCCATGACCTTGGCCCTGAACAAAATACACCACATACCAGACTATGCCTTTGGAAACCTCTCCAGCTTGGTAGTTCTGTAAGTTTTATTGATTTTGCTCTCTTTTAACAGTTTCTAATGTCACTGGAAGACCTTGGCCTTAAAATGCTGGCTCTTCAAAACTTAAATGGGGACATTTTAAGGGAGGAAAACCTCCTGAGCCCCTCCCCAAAATGACTTATAAATGCTCCAATTGTGTAAATGACTTAAACAATACTTATCAAGTACCTGCTAGGTGCCAAGCATGGCAGGGCATACAAAGATAATGAAATATGACCTCTGCCTTAGAGGAGCCCATTGCATATTGCACAAGGAGTCACCGCACTGTACAGTTAGTACAGTAACCTAAGTTAATAAACATTCCTTATTTTTAAAAATAATTGATAATTCAGGTCAAATTGAAAGATGCTCTTCTTATTATCTAATAAGAACTTGTTGAACCCTTACCAAGGAAAGAGAAGTGAGAACAAATGATGTAACTGCTCAATGAGTTCTTTTGCCCGCTGCCCAAATAGAGCCGATTTATTAAGACAAGAGAATTGCAATAAAGAGTAACACACAAGGCTGGCACAGTGGCTCATACCTGTAATCTCAGCACTTTGCGAGGCCAAGGCGGGTGGATCACTTGAGGTCAGGAGTTCAAGGCCAGCCTGGCCAACATGGTGAAACCCCACCTCTACTAAAAGTACAAAAATTAGCTGGGCGTGGTGGCACACGCTTGTAATCCCAGCTACTAGGGAGGCTGAGGCCGGAGGATCAATTGAACCCAGGTGGCCGAGGTTGCAGTGAGCCAAGATTGTGCCACTGCACTCCAGCCTGGGGAAGAGAGTGAGACTCTGTCTCAAAAAAAAAAAGAAAAAATAGTTAACACACATACAGCCATCTCAGTGGCAGACTAGAGTTTTATTATTACTCAAATCAGCCTCCCTGAAAATTCAGAGGCAAGAGTTTTTTAAAGATAGTTTGGCTAGCAGGGAGCTAGGGAATGGGGAATGCTGATTTGTTGGGTCAAGGATGAAATCATAGGGGGTTGAAGTTGTCCTCTTGCTCTGAGTCAATCCTGGGTGAGGGCCTTAAGACCATATGGGCCAGTTTACCCATCTGGGTGGTTCCAGGTGATCTATCAGAATGCATGGTCTGAAAAATATCTTGAACACCAATCTTATGTTTTACAATAGTGATGTTACCTATAGGAGCAACTGGGGAGGTTAGGAGTCTTGTGGCCTCTGGCTGCCTGACTCCTAAACCATAATTTCTAATCTGTGGCTAATTTGTTACTTCTACAAAACCAGCCTAGTCCCAAGGCAAGGAGGGAGTTTGTTTCAGAAAGAGACTGTTATCATTTTGTTTCGAAGATAAACTATAAACTAAATTCCTCCCAAAGTTAGTTCGGCCTATGCCCAGGAATAGACAAGGGCAGCTTGGAGGTTAAAGGCAAGATGGAGTCGGTTAGGTCAAATCTCTTTCATTGCCATATTTTTCTCACTGTTGTATTTTTGCAAAGGTGGTTTAATTGACAGCATATGATGCATTTGCACAGCTTTTTCCCACCATATGTCTAGATTTCATTATTTTAGTAAATCAAAGATGATTCTCAAACAAGTAATAGTTTGAAAAATAATCAGTCTTCTTTAAAAATGTGGCAATATGACCCCCACATGTATAATATAATAACCAATCAACGAGGAAGGCTTCTTCTCACTATTTCTCTCTTTGCTTCATGCCCACCCACTGGCCCACCGCTTCCTTCAATCATTCCACTTGATGACATATCTGTCCCTTGCACTGTAGTATATACTCCTTTGAGGGCTGGCCAATATCTTCTTTATCTTTTTAGGTTCCCCTCAATCTCCTTCCTCTTATGCTGCATGTAGAAGATCCTCAATGAATATTACATAAATCTCACCTAAAACCGAAATTTATTTATTAGAAAAAAAATCTTAGTATGGAAGGAAAAGAATTTTTTGTGATATAAAAAAATGTCTACACTGAATTTCACATATAAAGATGATGCTACTGACCCACCAGAAGCTGGGTATGTGCTTTAATTTCTTTTCCTCCACTAGAGGAAATGGATTTATACAGATCCAGCTGTACTTTTTCACCCTATCCTCCTTAAGCCCATTTTCTAAAATCCTTTTGAGAGTTGGTCCAGTTTTCAGTTGTGCACAGCTGTTCTCACTGGCTCTGACCAAACTGACTTACCAATTGAGCCAAAGATGATAATTATATACACTAATACTGTGTCAAGATAACTAATCTCCTTGGGCAGCAGAAAAATCTGATTACCATTGCCTGTGACTGAAATCGTTGTTTCCTGTCGACCTGTGCCCCCGCCCTGGGAAGGTAGCCATTGTAGGCCTTCAGCTTTATTAGAAAATGTTCTTGCTACAGCTATCCTCCAGGTGTCAATGATGGTCAGTATATGTGTTTAACATCCTATATCCCAAAGCCATGCTGAACAAACTATGCTTACAAATATGCCTTGAGAATGTAAATTAGTTCAACCATTGTGGAAGACAGTGTGGCAACTCCTCAAAGACCTAAAGACAGAACTACCATTTGACCCAGCAATCCCATTACTGGGTATATACCCAATGGAATAGAAATAATTCTATTACAAAGACACATGCATGTGTATGTTCACTGCAGCCCTATTCATAATAGCAAAGACATGGAATCAGCTGAAATGCCCATCAATGATAGACTGGATAAAGAAAATGTGGTACATACACACCATGGAATACTATGCAGCCATAAAAAAGAACAAGATCATGTCCTTTGCAGGAATATGGATGGAGCCCATTATCCTTAGCAAACTAACACAGGAACAGAAAACCAAATACTGAATGCTCTCACTTAGAAGTGGGAGTTAGATGATGGGAGCACACATGGACACACAGAGGGGAACAACACACACTGGGGCCTATCAGAGGGTGGAGGGTGGGAGGAGGAAGAAGATCAGGAAAATAACTAATGGGTACTAGGCTTAATACCTGGGTGATGAAATAATCTTTACAATAGACCCCCATGACACAAGTTTACCTATGTAACAAACCTGCACATGCACCCTTGAAATTAAAAGTTAAAAAAAAAACAGCCTTGAAACCCAAACTTACTTATATCAATTCTGTTGCTCATATTATTATACACACCCTGATGTCCCAAAGCTAAAAGGTAAAAAACTGTGACTGTCTTTTAAATTCTATGGTATAGAATCATCTGTGGTATGAATGAATGCAGCATATAGCCATTTTTTATGTTGGCTTCTTATAATTAGTGCACTCTTCAGTATATGTTTCTTTGGATTTAAGCTATCAAAATGTTAAGTGTGCTCTGTGCAGTGTGCCTTCCTAACTATCTGTAATGTTCTACTGCAGACATCTCCATAACAATAGAATCCACTCCCTGGGAAAGAAATGCTTTGATGGGCTCCACAGCCTAGAGACTTTGTGAGTTGACCTTTTATTTGTTTCCCTTTTTTCAGTATTTTCATGAATATTCTGAAAGAATCAAAATAGCCTTAAAGCCAGACTTTGTTTGGTTTGGTTAATTGCCCAAGCTTTCAACAGATATTTACAGTGGCATTATCTTACACACACAACCCCCACAGAGCTAAACAATAAAACTGGGATTTTATTTCAATCTAATGAGAGTGATAAATTAGTCAGAATCATTATAAATTAAATGAGATGTTCTCTACTAAGCAGTGACTATTTGCTTAGAAACGTGTAGTCTCTGTCAAGGATCACTCAGGCTCACTGTTCATGAGTCTGGTACTCCCTGCTGAATGAGAGGATGCAGGCCAGGCCAATGCCTGCATCTTCAATCTCAGATGAACAGGCATCTCTTTAGGAAACACTGATGGCTCATGCTAAAGCAATTCAAAAGATGAAAAAGGGACTGGGCATGGTGATTCATGCCTGTAATCCTAACACTTGGGAGGCCAATGCAGGAGGATTGCTTGAGCCCAGGAATTTGAGGCTGCAGTGAGCTGTGATCATGCCACTCAGTGCACTCCAACCTGGGTGACAGAGAAAGACTTTGTCTCAAAAAAAGAAAAAAGAATGAAAAGTAATAGTAGCTACTATTTATTGAATATGTCTATAATAAAATATTGCACTGAGCATTTGGCACACGTTGTTTTAATTACTTCTTACAGCCATCCTATGAGAGCAGATATTACTATCCCATTTTAGGCTCTAGTGAGGTAAAGTTATTACATATGTAGTCAGTAGCAGAACTGAGATTTGCTTCCTCCTCTAGTCTGATTCTGAAATCCATGTTTACTACTATATGCTACTTCCAAAGAATAAGTCAAAAGTTCAGTTCTTAATTGGTACCTATAGTAAAAATAGAGTCAAGCCAGCGGACCATATCCTAGACACTCTCACAGAGCCAAGGTAGAGGTTCTTGTGGGCCACACCAGGGCCCCAGGCTTTTACTGGGAGAGGAGCTGCTCTTCATTGCCCTGTTGAGAAAGGTGTGATGAGACTGAGGTGATAGGCAGGGAGGGTCCTGAGTATGCTGGGAGAGGAGGGTAGTTGCAGCCATGTCACCATCCCTACCCTCACATTTTTAATGCTCAAATGCAATAAACCACACAGGTCACTGAATCTGCAATGCTGGCTCTGACCAGAACTGCAAAAGGAAAAGACCAAAGACCACTTCTCCTGTGCCCTTGGGGCCCACTGTTCATTTGCACACAGAGCTTAAGAATTTGTTCATGATCAATTTAGCTTCTAACCAGATCTGGGTTACTAATTTCCTGAGGGACCCTGTGTTGGTGGTATTCTTCTAGCCTATGAGCACTAACAGCTCTTTCCAGGGTTATTTAACTCACCCTGTGTTTCTTCTTAGGTGGCAAAGATGGACTTGTTCAGGCAGGACCTTTATGTCAACTTAATGGCATAGACAAGCAGTTCCCATCAGCTGCTAGGAAAAATTAGAACTCTTATCTACACAGGGCTGGGCTCAGAAATCTCAGCAATGGAAATCACCTTCCAGCCCTTTTGAACAATAACAGGAATGAAAAACAAGATGGGCTTTGATGGGTATTTCCATAAATAGTCTTTTTTTTTTTCCTCAATGTTTGGGATTGCATGTAAATAACATAGAGCAAAACATGTCAGGGAAAAGTTCATGTGAGTCTTATTGTCTCTCCTTCCCTACCTTGCCCAGGGCTACAGATGATAAGCAATTTGGTTATTCCCAGCCTCTTCCTTTCCCTACTAGAAATCCAAGTAATTTATAAGGGTCCAATCCTTGTTTAATCAAAACAGAGCATCTGGAGAGATTTACAAACAGGAAGAAAATGTATGTCTACAAAAGACATGCATTTCCTGCCTGCAGTATAGCTTAAGGATGGTTTGTGCCAGACAAGTAGGTACCTTGATTCATGTTTAACTCAGTCAAATTATCTCTCTCTTTAAATTAAATAGCAATTCTTCACAGAGGAGGATCTAACCACATCTGATTGCCTGACCAAAAGGTTTTTCTGCGTCATCTGGGAAATCTGCCATTCCCAGAGACCAGAAGGCAATTACTTTTTCATATGAAGATCTAGATATAAGGTAGAGTAAGTCTGTAAAGCACTTGTGAGTAATGAAATTGAAAAGCCAATTGTGCTATAACAGATACAGAAACTAATGATTTGAGATAATTTGACCACTTCATCTCTGGCCTTGAGGGATAACATAGAGCTTTGCTGCACAGATCAAGGAAAACATCCTATTTCTGAATTATTTGTGACTCCTTGAAGAAATTCTAGACCAAGTGTCCTTTCTGAGAGTACCCTGTCTCACATAAACCTCTCCAGAAACAAGGTTCATCCTGGACTTCAGGCTAGGAGGGATGTGGGAACCCTGTGAAAGTCAAGGACAAAGCAGCCCTGCAAGATTTCATATCACAAGAGAGTGAAGGAGGGAACAAGAAAAGGGATGTGATCCAGGAGCCCTGAGGAGTGCAAATTCACGCTGGCCCATTAGTGAGCCCGGTTCAGTTGAAGACCTCCGTGAGCTAGCCATCAACACCTGGCCAGAGAGACTCCCTTTCTTTTTTAGACGCCCCAGTGCCATTGAGTCCTGACTCTCAAATTTTTCATGATTAGTCAAATGACCATTTTAATGCAGATACTTATAGAATGTTGATAGTCAGCAAGCCAAGAAAATCTCTTTCCATAAAGAAAAGCAGTGAGAACTTCCATTAGTCATATGGGTTCCTTGGAATCGCATGTTAACTTTCCTTGTAAATAGAGTATATATGAAGTTTTAAATAAAAAACTGAAAATACTGTGTACTCATTTTCAGAGATTTAAATTACAATAACCTTGATGAATTCCCCACTGCAATTAGGACACTCTCCAACCTTAAAGAACTGTAAGTAGGACAATTTTAATGGGAGAACTTTACCCTTTTGTGAATTTATTTAAAAATAAATGTGATTGTTTTACATAATATGACTTGCTAGAAAATTTTAAGTTTATATAAATAATGACAAAGTACACTTGAAATATATTTTAATTGATTCTATCTCTAGCAAATACCAGATAATATTTTTTATTCATGCTGAGTTTTTCTAACATATATATAAAAGAAATACATATATTTCTGTAAGTCATATTCTTTTCTCTTTTTCTAAGCCATACATACTCTCCCAACATTTATATACTTTATGGATTTGTAGATTTTTAGTAGTAGACTAAAATGGAATTTAGTTGCTGAGCATTTCTGAGAACTTGAACATTTCTGGGTTGCATAAGTCTAGAAATAGATGAATCAAACTGTCTGTGCCTAGTAAAGTATGAGATGCATTCACATACATTGAAGCTGACCCTTGAACAACTAGGGGTTAGGGACAACAACCCTTGCACAGTAGAAAATCCACGTATAACTTTTGACTTCTTAAAAACTTAACTACTAATAGCCTAATGTTGGCCAGAAGCCTTACCAATAATATAAGCAGTCTATTAACACATATTTTGTATATGTATTCTGTACTGTATTCTTATAATAAAGTAAGCTAGAGGAAAGAAAATGTTATTTTAAAAATTCTAAGGAACAGAACATATATTTACTATTTATTAAGTGGAAGTGTATCATCATAAAGGTCTTCATCCCTGTCATCTTCACATTGAGGAGGCTGAGGAGGAAGAGGAAGAGGGATGTTTGTCTTGTTATCTCAGGGGTGGCAAAGGCAGAAGAAAACTCACATATAAGTGGAGCCATGCAGGCCAGCTCAATGGGTCATGCCTGTAATCCTCGTGCTTTGGGAGGCCGAGGCAGGCAGATTACTTGAGGCAGGAGTTCAAGACCAGCCTGGCCAACATGGTGAAACCCCATCTCTACTAAAAATACAAAAATTGGCCGGGTCTGGTGGCACATGCCTGTAATCCCAGCTTCTTGGGATGCTGAGGCATGAGAATTGCTTTGAACCAGAGGGGCGGGGATTGCAGTGAGCCGAGACTGCACCACTGCACTCCAGCCTGGGAGACAGAACAAGATTCTGTCTCAACAACAACAACAAAAAAGTGGATCCATGCAGTTTAAATCCATTTTGTGCAAGGGTCAACTGTATTTCATTTGTAAATGTTTAATGAATCTTATTTAATTCTAAAACCCCACAATTTTACTAAAGAAAAGCTGACTTTCAGCCATTGGTTTGCATATACTGCCTTTTAGATGATAAAATTTAATTAGCTTTTTCATATCTAAAAAGATAAATAACCTATGTGAGTAATGTTCTAACACTTGGAAAGGAAAATAAACACAGAACCTCATTCCCCTAGCAGTGAGAAATAAGACATACAGCTAAAGGAGACACAGAGGAGCTTGTTTATAAGAAAAACCATTAGGGTGTTCTGACTCAGGAAATCCCATGTGTGGCTTAGCTAGGCAGTGGCTTCATGGCATGGGGTCACCTCATACAGCCACAGGCCCAAATAAGCTCCAAAGATCATTGAATCTGCTTCTCAGCCATTCAGACAACATCAACAACAGCAGATGACAATCAGCTTATAACTACAGACTCACTGAGCCAGGGGACCTTTCTTGAAGTCAGAAAATTTTGTCCTCATAAGGAGACTACTTAAATCTTTACTTCACTGCAGCTTAAGTCAATTTTCTCTTCTAGCTTCAAATGGGGTCAGTAGGAGTGATCATAATCTCTCCAAAAATGGTTTCCTCTCTCTCAGCCTTTTATACAATGATGCTCTATTGGATATTAACAGATTTTCTTCTTATAACATTAGACTGTAAGTTTCCATGAAGTGCAGTTATTATTTTCCGATTCTTTATTTCTCTTCTAAGATGACAGCACATGACTTTTTTTTATCCCCTAGAGAGTAAATAACGGCACCTAAGTTTCAAGATGCATAGAGGAATTTAATATTGTCCTCTGGTTACTAAAGGTTCTGATTATTGCCACTGTTGTCAGGGTGGGGGACTCTATTAAATAATTTTACCCCACACAGGATTTTTTATAATGTTTTTTCTCTTTCTAGAGGATTTCATAGCAACAATATCAGGTCGATACCTGAGAAAGCATTTGTAGGCAACCCTTCTCTTATTACAATGTAAGTGACCATAATGCTTTTTGGTTTCTCCATCCTGAAATATAGCATATATTATACTTTTAAATACAATGAATATTCTATATTTGCCTGAGTTTTGTCTCAGTCAATCTAAGAGTTCATACAGAAAAGTATATATGCATGTATTTTGCCAGGTTCTAGCTGAACACTGAAATAATATTAAAGATTTTTTTAAAGATCACATTATGATTGGTATCTCCAGATGTGCTAGGTATCTTTAAAATAATCTTGTAAAATGCTTTTGATTACCTCTATTTTCTAAGGATAAAACTGACTTTTAGAGCATTAATGTCAAGTCTGCATAGTCATTCTGAACGTAAACCCAAGTATACTAGAAATATAAATTATTATATACAAATGGATGTCTTTTACAGCAATAGACTCCAGCCTAAATTGATGGTAGGGGTTTTATACTGTTTTGTGCTAAGCCTCTATCTCCATTCATTATTATGCCCAAACATTCACATTTATACAAACTAGGATGTAATTCTAGAATGATAAATAATGTTTTAGAATGGTGTATATAAGGATTTATATGCCATAAAAGAATAAAATAAGCCAGGCACTGTGGCTCATGCCTGTAATTCAAACACTTTGGGAGGCCAATGCAGGAGGATCACTTGAGCCCAAGAGTTGGAGGTTACAGTGAACTATGATCACGCCTCCAAAGTCCATCATGGGCAACAGAGCCCTGTCTCAAACAAAAGGATAAAATAGAGTTACAACTACAAGTATAACTAATTTTATGTTTCACATTTAATACAGTAGAATGATGATATATAGTTCTGAGTATGAGGCTGGCTCTTAGACAAAAGGCTCCTCTCGGAGGCAGATTTGGAACACCATCAAACCTGAGGTTGTGAATGAGAAGCCTGAATATAGAAGAGGAGAGTAAGGACAACTGTTAAACATGACTCTAGGGGCACTTCTCAGCAGATGTTGGTCCTGTGCCAACTGGATTGATGGGCTTTCTGGGACCATGTGGTATTTGTCACAAATGAGCAGGAGTCCCAATTAGCCTTGACAACCAGAAGAAAAAAACTATTCATTGTTTCTGAAATGTTCTGGCAATATTTTGGCAAACTAAGAGTTTTAAAGTACATTGACAATAAACATTAGCCCTCATTAGAGAGTATTTGCGTGTTAAGAGGTTGGCAAATTACATTGCCTTTGCTCCTCCTTCTGCAGCCACAGTACTGGTTTTTCGTCACTCTTTTGATATGCTAATACTCCTGAGGAACTAGGGGCGCCAACCCCCACCCTATATATATTAGAGCTCCTATCCACTATTTGACAGTGGTGACCACTTTCTCCCCGAAACTCTCCTCTCCTTGCTCCTGCATCTGTTTCCATCTCTTCAAAGCCCGCATTTCTGTGAATGCTTTCCAGGTCCAGTTGGCTACCCACTCCTCATTTCCACCTCTGTAGTCCCCATCCTACCCATACCTCCTGACCTCCACTGCACCAGCCTCTCTGCCAGCCATGACATCTAGATTTTCACCAGTCTGCATGAGGCTGGCCTCCCTCCCTTCACCGTTGGCGGCGCTCATCTTCCTTGAAGCACAGCAACCATCTTATTACTTCTGCTGTGAAACGTGCGTTCAGGATGTCTATTTACACTAAATGCAAACTCCTCACGCTGACATTCACAGCCTAAGGCCACACATGGCCTAAGCCAACCCTGTCAACCAGTTCCCCAAAGCTCTCCTCAATCACCCTAAGTCATAAACCAGACTGACCAAGTTATGTTCACAAACAAAGCTCTTTTCTTATTTCCTTTGCTCCTACGATCCCATTCCCTCACTATGCTTCTTGAAATTCTGTCTTTCAGGGCCCATTTCAAATGCCATTTCTTGAAGTTTTTTATAATCTCTCCCAAACATATGAGAGAGTTCCCTCCTGAGAACCCTAAAACTCCTTATGAGTGTTTATGATACTTCTGCCTTATGCACACAAGCATGTATATTCATATCCGCCCAGTGTGTGTGTGTGTGTGTATATATATAGTGTGCGTATATATATATACATATACATACATGCATATATATACATATAATATATATGCATATAATTGTGTTCACATACATGTACATATATATATACACATGTATATATACACACATACATATATACACATATACATATGTATATATACACATATATGTGTATATGTGTATATATACACGTATATATACATATATGTATGTATGTGTATATATACGTGTATATGTGTATATATACACGTATATATACATATATGTATGTATGTGTATATATACGTGTATATATAGTGTGCCCAGTGTGTGTGTGTGCATATACATACACACACTATATATATATATATATACACACACACACACACTATATATATATACACACACACACTGGGCACACTATATATATACATACATGTGTGTATATATACACGTATATATACATATGTGTGTATATATACACGTATATATACATATGTGTGTATATATACATACGTATGTGTGTATATATACGTATGTGTGTATATATACGTGTATATATATACGTACATGTATGTGAACACAATTATAGTATATATATATACGTACATGTATGTGAACACAATTATAGTACATGGTATAGCTAAGAGCTAATAAGATATTAAGAGGAAAGCTCCATTTTTCATCGTAAGGCCCATATTCCAGCTCCAGCTCTTTCTCTTACTGATTAATCCCGAGAGAAAAGAAGAGCTCAATAGGTAGGACAGAAGAGGATTTAGGTTTGTTGGGTAGCAACTGTATCCCAGGTTCTGTTTCAAATGTTACACATGCATTAGCTCTTTGAATTCTTATGCAAACCCTACCACTAAGCATTATTATCTCAGCTTAACAAATTAGAAAATTGAGGCTCTGGGAGGTAATGAGATTGCCAAGGTATCTCAGCCTCAATTTTCTCCTCCAAAAGTGAAGAAAATAGTATCTACACTATGAATCTCATAAAGTTGTTGCATGGACCAATTGAGCTCTATATATACATATATATGCAAGAGCTTTGTTAAGTAGAAAGTGATATGCTGTTATTTATTTGCTTTATCCCAACTGAATCTAGGCTCCTTTACCACAGGAACATCTTCTTCAAACCCCCAGCATCTAGTATAATGCTAGGCCCAAAGTGTTACCAAATGACAGCTTTCTAATGAATCAATCTTTAAATCCTTACATACCTACCCTCATACTTTAAACATGGTAGACATTAATGAATACTTTTTAAGTTTAATTGGACTAGAAGAATGACTCAGCTAAAAAGTATATGGCACTCCATTGACCAGGCAGTTTAAATACCATTACATTGAAAACATCTGTAAAACAAAATATTTTTTAAGCTCTAATAATGTCTCACCTTTTAAAACAATAATTAATTCAAGAAAATTCAATTTTAGACATATGCCAGAATAGCTCATTTCCTCTCCAATAATTTGATGAGTCTCTTGCATATGTTATGGTGACCAGCAGATATAATAACCTTCAGTAGATATCGATAGGTAGACTTCATCTTTCATTAATTAATGATCTGATTGCCAGTACTTTGAATTACCTTTTTGCCACTCAATGGATATTCTACAGATGTTGGAAGGAGAGGAAACTGTTAAGTATTCAGTTTACTTGCTTTTCTCCTTAGTAGCTATCACTCCTATCTCCCTTGCTGTCAGAAATCTTCAATTTTATATAGTACAGATTTCTTACCAAAAGTCTCATACTGTGAGTCAAAACACTTTTGAGTCTTGCCTGAAACCAAGGAATTGGGAATGTTATGTAATACAGTATAATCAAAATTACGTAAGTACATTTACTGTATTTGTTCAAATTTTGAACAGATATCCATCTTTCAAATTCTATACTAAGATATTAATTGCTGTTTGGGTTTCTTTTAGACATTTCTATGACAATCCCATCCAGTTTGTTGGGAGATCTGCTTTTCAACATTTACCTGAACTAAGAACACTGTAAGTTTCTATGTCTCTTATGGATCACTTTCCCTCTACAGGGTTGCTGTGAAAAGCCAAACGAATATTACAGGTTGAAGTGCTTTGAAAATGGCAATAAAAATTGCCCCTGTTTAGAATCTTCTGCCAGTAATACTCATATACTCCTCTTTCTAGGACTCTGAATGGTGCCTCACAAATAACCGAATTTCCTGATTTAACTGGAACTGCAAACCTGGAGAGTCTGTAAGTACTGAGTAGACTCTTGACTTTGCCCAGAACATACACTGCCATTAGAGCTTGATCAGTCTTAACATCAGTGAGTCAAAATATGTCACTGTGTGATGCCCAAATGAAAGAATTATGTCTGGTTTGTGTTTTAACAGGACTTTAACTGGAGCACAGATCTCATCTCTTCCTCAAACTGTCTGCAATCAGTTACCTAATCTCCAAGTGCTGTGCGTATCAGTAAGGCAATAATGCTGTGTAAACAGGCAACTTCCATTTAGGGGTGAAATGGCAGACATGATTTCAGTAATCTCTTTAAAAGAGGAGAGAGTTCTTTCCTTGCAGGTCTGCAGGAGGTCAGGCCTCCTTTGCCCTCTTTGGTCCAGGCTGTCTGACATGATCCTGGTAACAAAGGGTAATGTGCCCTTTGTTTTCTAAGTCCCAAACCAGCTCCCACTATACTTTCAGTTGACACATGTTTTCTTTCAGAAAACATATGAACAGGCCAAAATCACTTCATTTCCCCCTCTAAAGGCTTTGCAGAGCAGAACAAAATAACATAATGGATCAACCACCCAATATGGATGCCAAAATCAAAAATTGAGATATCAGATCCACACAATCCTTGATAAAGGTGATCAAACATTCTTCCAGTATAGTTGTCAGTGCCATGTTCTAATGTTTCCTGTAATGGTTAAATAGCTTGCATATGTTCTTTCAATTGACTTGGGACTTTTTTCCTCTGCCTTTCCCATGTGTTATGAAAAAAAGTAGTTTACATGGATTCAAGGAGCCTTGTTTTGACCTTCCATTTTCAGCCTTCTCCCTGAACTTCCACTCAACACAATTATTATCCTCTCAAGCATTATTGGGACTTAATAATAAGGACTCTTAATCTTTTGCCATGGCTCTGCACTCACATAGAAGGCACCTGTGGCAGTTGAGCGCCTGTAATTTCACCATAAGCTTTACTTAGCGGCACTCGGAATGTTAAGTAGATAAACGGGAATGGCTGCCCCTGTGATTGTGCCTTTCCCCAGCCCCAGCCTGCCGTGTCACTTCAGACTCCAGTTGCTCAATGATATGTGGGTGCAGTGACACTACATGATAGCCTTGGAGTAAGTGATTCACATCTGAAGGAGGGGAGTACAGAGCAAATCTTTCTTTGCCCTACCCCACCCCACCCCATGAAGTGCAGCTACAGATAAGAAAGCAGAATTAGAGAAGTTAATTTGTTAAAGTCGCAAGGCAAGAAAGAAGCGAGTTTGAATTCAAATACAATCAATTTGATTGAATAACTGGGAGAAAGTGTGTGTATATCAGGTGTAGAAATTTGGGGGGCTATGTTAGAATTCTGCCTACCACACCCAGAACAGGTATAATCATCCCCATTTCTCCAGAAAACTGGCACAGTTATGTGATTAGGATTTTACATACTGGAGCTAGTAAGTAAGGAGCCAGTGTTTAAACTGCATCTCTCTCTGCTATGTCACACAATGAGTGGTAACCACTCAGGTCTAGAACTGCATGAATGGAGGCTCACTGGCAAAATGACTTTAAAAGCAAAGGCTGTGGAGCCAACTTTTCTGGTTCAAATCCAGGCTCTCAATATGCCAGCATAGGATCTTGAGCACATTATTATTCCTCCTGGAGCTCAGTTTCCAATTCTATAAAAGGAGATGTAGCCACTTCCTTCAGAGGGTTCTCATGAGGACTGATTAAATGACTACATGTCAAACAGTTACAGCAGCACCTGGGACACTGTAACTCTGAGTCAGTGTTAACTGTTATCATCTTTCTCACTTCCCTGGAACTATTATTCTTTCCTCGAGTTGGAACTTGAAAAGCCGGGAGGAATACACATAACATTCATAGTAGATCTTGCCATTGTCAAAGCACTTTCACCTATAAATATTCATTTGTTCTTCCCAATGACCCTGCAAAATGGTGTCTTCTCATTTAGGAGAACTGAGAAAGATACCAATGCTTAGCCAGTGTATCAACCAAGTAGAATTAGCTGAAGTTGAGACTAGAACCCAGGAACCTCACCCCTAGTACAAGATGCTTTATGTTCTCCTGGGAGTATAGATCTGAGAGCTCTCCCCCTTTGGCTAACTCATCCACTGAGTACTTGTTGCATGAGGAAATTTCACTGTACATGACTAGTTTTGCGTCACGTGCATGGGAATTATTTAGCCCATTCTGTAGGCTATGTGTAACTTTCCCCACTTACTAGCTGGTCAACTTAGGCAAGTCATTTCATATTGTATGGGTAGAATTACAGTGTCTCCCTCATAAGGTGGCCACAGGGATTAAACCAGATAATTCAAGTAAAGCTATAAACATGGTACCTTTATATAAGAAGTGCTTGGCAATGGGCAAAGGATTCCCTGTTTAATAAATGGTGCTGAGAGAACTGGCTAGCCATATGCAGAAAATTGAAACTGGATCCCTTCCTTACACCTTATACAAAAAATAACTCAAGATGGATTAAGACTTAAATGTAAAACTCAAAATATAAAAACCCTAGAAGAAAATCTGGTCAATACCATTCAGGACATAGGCATGAGCCAAGATTTTATGATGAAATTGCCTAAAGCAATTGCAACAAAAGCAAAAATTGACAAATGGGATCTAATTAAACTAAAGAGCTTCTGCACAGCAAATGAAACTATCATCAGAGTGAACAGACAACCTACAGAATGGGAGAAAATTTTTGCAATCTATCCATCTGCCAAGGGGCTAATATCCAGAATCTACAAGGAACTTAAGCAAATTTACAAGAAAAAAACAACCTATTAAAAAGTGGGCAAAGGATATGAACAGACACTTCTCAAAAAAAGACATACATGCAGCCAACAAACACATGAAAAATAGTTTAACATCACTGATCATTAGAGAAATGCAAGTCAAAACCACAGTGAGATACCATCTCACACCAGTCAGAATGGCAATTATTAAAAAGTCAAGAAACAACAAATGACGGTGAGGTTGCAGAGAAATAGGAATGCTTTCACACTGTTGGTGGGAATGTAAATTAGTTCAACCAATGTGGAAGACAGTATGGCAATTCCTTAAATATTTAGAACCAGAAATACCATTTGACCCAGCAATCCCATAACTGGGTATATACCCAAAGGAATAGAAATCATTATATTATAAAGATACATGCACATGTACGTTCATTGAAGCACTATTCACAATAGCAAAGACATGGAATCAACCCAAATGCCTACCGATGATAGACTGGATAAAGAAAATGTGCTACATATACACCATGGAATACTATGCAGCCATAAGAAGAAATCAGATCATGTCCTTTGCAGGGACATGGATGAAGCTGGAAGTCATTATTTTCAGCAAACTAATGCAGGAACAGAAACCAAACATTGCAAGTTCTCACTTGCAAGTGGGAGCTGAACAATGAGAACACATGGACACAGGGAGGAAAATCACGCTTACTGGGCCTTGCCAGGGGAGGGTGGGAGGGGGAAAGCATTAAGGAAAAAAGCTAATGCATCCTGGGCTTAATACCTAGGTGATGGGCTGATAGGTGCAGCAGACTACCATGGCACACGTTTACCTATGTAACAAACCTGTACATCCTGCACATGTACCCTAGAATTTTTAAAAAATTAAATAATTTTTTTTAAAGTCCTTGGTCAGTGTTAGCCATGAAAATCATTAGGTAGAAGGCAACACTATGCCTTTATGTAGAAGATCTTATGTTCCCTCTATTAAGAGGTAGACAATGAAGGAGTATCCCCTTTGCAGCCTGCAGAGATGAGTAAACCAGTTATCAGCTTTGATAATATGTGTGTCCATTTTATTATATTCACTACTTTTCAAAAATATATACCATATTAATAATCAGGTATATTTGTGCATAGGTGTGAGATTTTGGAGGTATTGGGGGGGTATCTTTCAAACCTTCAGAAAGTTACAAATTTGGATTTACAAGCAGCTTCATTTGTACTATTTATGCGGAGTAAATGGACTTTATTCCTTTATAAATCCCATTTATTCAATAAATGTAGGATACAGTGATCAATTATAAGACTAATTTGAAGCCCCTTAGAAAAAGTATGATTTTTCCCATTGCATAGTGGTGATCTGGTTTTAAGAATTAGAATCAGGCATGAAAATGTGTTAGTTGATTAGCCGATAACTTTTAAAACATGAAACAAAATTGTTCTTATATATCTATGTTACATTATCTACCAACTTTCTTTTCTTTCAAGCTTTCTGCAAATTACAATGGCTTGCTTTAGATTAGTTATATCATACTATAAATATGTCCAGATGTTTTGTTATTCTGTAATTTGTTGAATTTTGGCTGAAGATTTTCTTAGATTCCGTTCCCCCACCTCCTTCTTGTAGTGATTGATTTCAAAGCTCCTGCTATGTTTTGAATTGTTAGTTTTTTTTAAAGAGTTGATTAGAAAAGAAACAACAATGATTTATCTTAGCTGTAGAGATGTAGCAGCTCTTAGAGACAGAGGCACAATTATTTAATTTAATTTGTTCTCATTGCAGTAAGATAATAGCTAGAGCATTTAGAGAAGTACTAACAAAATATAAATGAATTCATTAAGTAAATTATTTAAATCAATTAAAGAAGTATAACAGTTACATTTCAGTAAACATTTGAATCTACTGGTTAATCCAATAATGCCTGTGACTACCTGCTCCATGTCAGGGCAGTGAAAATGTTCAGAGTCTGCCTTTGGGAGATATAACATCTTGGAGGGAAAATGAGAGCAAAGCATGTTTCTTTATGATTTATTTGTAACAGATTTTCCCTTTTTGCACCTTCTGTTTTTCAGAGATCTGTCTTACAACCTATTAGAAGATTTACCCAGTTTTTCAGCCTGCCAAAAGCTTCAGAAAATGTAAGTCTAGAAGTCTCTAAGTCACCTAGCAAAAATCAAGAATCAAAACTCGCATTTCTCGGGGTCACTGGTTCATTTACCCTGTGGTTCACTGGGGAGACATGTGATCCTTTTCCTTCTTACACACACAAGGTGTGACTGTGCAGTGTGGTTAGAAAGTTGAGAAACATAGATAATATTATTTTTTCATGCACTGTACCATAATATTAGTAAAACATTTATTATATATCTGCTTTTTTCTCCCCCTAACTCAGGGTACTAGTGAATTGGGTACGTTTGGGCTTTGAAATTTTTCTTATTTTAGAAGTACAACCAAACTTATATATCCAATGAGTGGTGTTATTTTTTAATATGTGGGGACTTGGGTTTGTTGGTGTGTTTGTTTCACAATGGTCAGCTTTAGGGTAAGGCCATTACTTGTCATATTTAAGGTGCTACAGATGCTACTTATGCATGAAAACCTTTAGAATTCCTCTGTTAACATTGCCTCCCCTACAAAACATCAGCCTTGTCGTTTTTGTTTTTTCTCGAGATGGAGTCTTGCTCTGTCGCCCAGGCTGGAGTGCAATGACGCGATCTCGGCTCACTGCCACCTCCACCACGTGGGTTCAAGCAATTCTCCTGCCTCAGCCTCCCGAGTAGCTGGGATTACAGGCACCCACCACCATGCCCGGCTAATTTTTTGCATTTTTACTAGAGACAAGGTTTCACCATGTTGGCCAGGCTGCTCTCGAACTCCTGACCTCGTGATCTGCCCACCTCATCCTCCCAAAGTGCTGGGATTACAGGCGTGAGCCACCGCGCGCGGTCAGCCTTGTTGTTTCATAGTCACACTTCAGTTTTGATCAAAACAAATAACCATTTATCCCTTCACATTTAGTTTTTCTGTCAATGCCTTTGGGTGCTTAAGGGAAAAAAACAAAGCAAATCCATCTGTAAAATGTAAAGAATGTATCCTCCTGAAGACCCTCAAAGAATCCAAGAAAGGCTCAGAAGGCAGCACTAGGAGAAGAGTCCTCTGGTGTTCTGAATGATGTTTCCATGTTTGGAATACTGTTTTATGTCCTCCCAAACAAACTAGCTCCTTTGAAAGAGACAATACTTGAGTGTGTAAATGGTAATGTTCTTTTTTAAACAAACAAAAATCAGTCACTTGATAGATACACTTCATGTGTTCCTTTGATTAAGGGCAGGTAGTCCCGCTATAAAAGTTATCTGAAGTCTGTAATCTTTGAAACCAGTAACTTTGAAATCAATCTTTGGAACCCTGTCATTTCAGTGACCTAAGACATAATGAAATCTACGAAATTAAAGTTGACACTTTCCAGCAGTTGCTTAGCCTCCGATCTCTGTGAGTATCACCTCCCGGTGCGTTCCCCAGCACAGAGCATTTTCTTTCTCTTTGGGACCTTCCCCTAATGTTTTCTTTTCATTGTGTACTATTCTGGTTGGACTTTTGTGCATATATTTGCTATGAAACATCAAGTATTTTGCTTCTGGTAATTTCCAGGAATAAATCTAAAAGCAGTAAATTTGCAATTATGCTCTCTACCAGTCAGCAGGCAGGAAGTTTTAAAGAAGAGGAAGGAGGCTAACCTGTTGACTAGCCTACTGTGTTTTCTGTCCACAATCTGGAATCGACAGGAAACATTTTACATGCAAAAATGGGATGATCACATAATTCTATCTGCCTGCTTTTTTTCCTGGTTAAGCAGTTTTTCAACGTGTGTCTCAAAGTGCTTAATAATCACCTGGAGGAGACTAAAAAACACAGACTCCAGAATCTTATCTGCCTCATGAGTTAGAATCTCTGGAGTGGGAACTGGGAATCTGCATTTTAACAAGTACACTAAGGTTTGAACACAGCTGTTCTAGGAATCACTTCTGTTGCTCAGGCAACTAAGATTTGTAAATACTTGTATTTAATTCCATTTTATGATTGAAATGTCATATATTAAATTTTTTTTAAAAAACTAGCAGATTGCTTTATGAAGTAACAGTTAAAATTTTTCTATACTGAGACTGGATTTCAATATGATTTTGATGAATGGTGATGATAGGTAATGTTTAAACTATAGTATGTTTGTTAAAAACCTTTCTCTTTTGCTGACTTCCAAAGTTTTTTTTGTACTTAAGAGACTATACCTTTGGTAAAATAATACTATTCCTCAAAAAACTTTATATTTACTTTTAAGAGTCACTTTCTCCCAAAAGTTTACCTTAATAACCTTAATAATTTCCTCCCAAAAGTTTACCGGAATAACATCTTGTTCTGAGTTTCGTTGTGTTGTCCTTCTCTTACCTTTAGTTGAAATCTACTTGTGGAGTGCTTTTACTTAAAAAAAAAAAAAAAAAAGTGTAAAAGGAAAATACTTTTATTACCTGTCTTATTCACCCGGTTTGATGTCTGGCTGCCCCAAAAGTCAGTTCTATATTAAAAGGCGGGCGGATCACGAGGTCAGGAGTTCGAGACCAGCCTGGCCAACATGGTGAAACCCCATCTCTACTAAAAATACAAAAAATTAGCCGGGCATAGTGGCATGTGCCTGTAGTCCCAGCTACTCAGGAGGCTGAGGCAGGAGAATTGCTTGAACCCAGCAGGCGGAGGTTGCAGTGAGCCAAGATCACGCCATTGCATCCAGCCTGAGTGACAGAGCAAGACTCTTGTCTCAAAAAAAAAGGCTGATCTCTAAAGATACCAAAAGAATGTGACACAGACTCTGAAGAATAAATGTCTGAATCCCCCTGAATTCCTTCTTCCCCTGTGACCTCACATTCAGTCACTCACCAAACTGTGCCAATTCCAATTCATCCTCTCCACTCCTCTACCGCAGGCCCATTAATGATTCGTTTGGATCACTGTCATCCTCCCAACCAGTCCTTCTGTCATCTCTCTACCCATTCATCTTATTCTTTCTTAAATAAATATCTAATCATGTTATTTCCCTGCTTCAAAAACTTTCTAATTATTTCCCTGTTGTCTTCAAGATCAGACCAAACTTCCCAGCAACACTCTTCAAAATCTGATTCCAGCCTCCTGGTACAGTGTCATCTCTCCTCAGCACACTCCAGGTCCCTGACACACGAGCCACTGTTTCTCCTATTCCCATTGCCTATAGGATTCCTCCCCACCCATGACTTGTCCCCCTGCCCATTTCACAAGAACAAGATCTTCTATCTTTGGGCCCACTTCACTCTGATGCACTTTGCACATTCTCTACTATAGAACTCAATACTTAGCACTGTCATCAGGTAGACTATGCCATACTTGAAAACAATAAGAACTTTTTCAGGTTCCCATAAATTAAAATTTCAGTAAAACTTCTAGCCCAGGGTCTAGTGCAGTGGCTTTTTCATTATTTGCTTAAGGATTTAAACATGTTCTGAGCACAAGATCAGGGACTGTGAAGTCAGTGTGCCTGCATTTGAATTGCAGCTCCTGAGATTACTCTGTAATTTATTACTCAAGTGACTTGTCACACAGTTTCTCTTTTTCCTCATGAGTATAATGAAGGTAATGATAATACCTGCCTCTTAGGGTTGTGGTGAGGGTTATGAGATTAAAACCTGTAAAAACAAAACAAAACAAAACAAAACCTCATAACTGTACCTGGCACATTGTAACTATGCAACCTTATTATTATTATGAAAATAAGTATATAGGCTTTGAGGATTCTAGCAAGAAACAGAAGTCATTTAAGATGGTTGAAATGCAGAAATACCATTTGACCCAGCAATCCTATTACTGGGTATAGACCCCCAAAAATATAAATCACAATGTTGGGTGCAATGGTTCACACCTGTAATCTCAGCACTTTGGGAGGCTGAAGTGGGCAGAACACTTGAGGTCAGGAGTTCGAGATCAGTGTGGCCAACATGGTGAAACCCTGTCTCTACTAAAAATACAAAAAAAATTAGCTGGGCATAGTGGTGGGCGCCTGTAATCCCAGCTACTCGGGAGGCTGAGGCAGGAGAATTGCTTGAAGCTGGGAGGCAGGGGTTGCAGTGAGCTGGAATCGCACCACCGCCCTCCAACCTGGGCAACAGAGTGAGACTCCATCTCAAAAAATATATGTGTGTGTGTGTGTACCATTCTATTATAAAGATACATGCACACATATGTTCATTGCAGCACTATTCACAATAGCAAAGACATGGAATCAACCCAAATGCCCACCAATGATAGACTGGATAAAGAAAATGTGGTATATATACACCATGGAATACTATGCAGCCATAAGAAGGTATAAGATCATGTCCTTTACAGGCACATGGGTGGAGCTGGAAGCCATTATTCTCAGCAAACTAACACAGGAACAGAAAACCAAACACTGCATGTTCTCACTTATAAGTGGGAGCTCAACCATGAGAATACATGGACACAGGGAGTGAGATACCACACACCAGGGCCTATCAGGGTGGCAGGGGGAGGGAAAGCATCAGGATAAATAGCTAATGCATGCAGGGCTTAATACCTAGGTGATGGGTTGCTAGGTGCAGCAAACCTACCAAGGCGCATGTTTACCTACATAACAAACCTGCATGTCCTGCACGTGTATCCTGGAACTTAAAATTAAATTAAATTTTTTAAAAAGACGGTTCAAATGAAAAGACACTTACATAGGTGTTGGCAGGGAGCAAGCAAAGGATGGGTGTGCAGAAACCAGTAACATCTGGGGCTAGAGTCACAGGGAGGAAATGATGTTTCCAGGACAAAGAAAGAGCTTAAGCATGGAGAAGTGTTGCAGCCCTTGAGAAGTCTGTAGCTGCCATGAGAGACATGATTCCAAAACAGGGAAGAGAAGACCATGAGGGCCGTGACCTCCCTTTCCTTTGGGGGCTTCTCCTGAGAATACAACTGAGGCCATTAGGGAGCTCTGGGGATGCAGCCTGCAGGATCAGCCCCAGGCACAGAGCAGGGCAGGAAAGCAGAAAATGACTCCTCTGGGGCTGCTGGGAGGATTCCAGCTCACAGGCTCATGAATTGAAAAGGAATTACAGGCCTTTGAACATATAAATTCTCACATATTTACTTAAACCCCAGTCAAATCACTCTAAGCACCATGGCAGGACTTGGCCTACATTCCAGATATTCTGCTCCGTGAAGCTCTCCCAGGGCACCATGATCTACTTAAAGCTGCCAAAAAGACTCTGACAGATGGTATTACTTGCTCACCTCAGTGACACGTATTTCTTGAGCAGCTCAACAGAAGACAGTCTTCGCACTCAATTACCCAAAGCCCAGCCACCATTTGTAGCTTTCCTACCTTCCATACGTTTCCTCCCCTTGTTAGCTGCAATTTTCTTCTGTTCTGGGATCAAGGAAAAGACTTCCAGTTTCCTCCAGGAAAGGAGGACAGGTCCCTAAGGAACTTTCAAATGAGAATGTACATATTCTGTGAATACCATTTATTAAGGTAACCCTGGAGCCCAATATCATAAACTTTTCTACACTTAAGAAAAGTTGACTTTGTTTACTTTCAGTTCTCTCAAATGCCTACATCTTAGTTACCATTGTTAGTCATTTACAAAAATTAAGAATCTTAAATTCATCCTTCCTTTTTAAAAATGTAGTTCTTATTCCTGATAAATTATCTACAGAAGTTTTTGCAAAATGTTTTATTCCTACTTAATTATCCGCAGTTCATTACTCGTCCATGGGAAGTGAATTTTATTTCCCCATAAACTGTACTTTTTCTTTACTATCAAAGAATTTTATTTCTAACATATGTTGGCCCCTATTTTATTCATATCCTGGCTAATAATTTACTTGTCAGTATCCTTCCTGGAAATTTTCTTGAAAGCATCTTTGTGTTTCTCTCAAGGCCTAACATATATGAGTGATGTGCCCAAATTTTTTTGAGTTTCATTACATATCCAAGGACATTTTATAATTTAAAACTTACTTGTCAGAAGAAGAGACTCAGAAGTTTCTGTCCCTTCCCACAGTGCTACAACCACTTATTTTAGAAAGGCCCTAATAAAATTTTACAACCATGTTAAAGTTAACCTTTTAGCAAGAGTAAAAACCAAAATATCCACCTGAACGATGTTTCCTTGATTGGTTTTAACAAGCTTGATTTAAAGTTCTCTCATTAGTCATTTTATACCACTAATATCTTAATCTGAAGGGCAGTTTGATAAGTTAATTGTTTCTGATCTGAATGGTAATTAAATTAATTTTGGTAGAAGACTAAATGCATATGATAAAACTTCACATGTTCTTTATTCTATATAATTCTCTCATTTGCCTTTTTTTAAAATAGGAATTTGGCTTGGAACAAAATTGCTATTATTCACCCCAATGCATTTTCCACTTTGCCATCCCTAATAAAGCTGTGAGTATTCCATAACTTGTTTATGGTATGTCTCTTAACAATTGAGGACCATCTAGTTAATTTTAAAAGTTGGTTTTGTTGAAGAAGCTGGATATGCACAGATTACCTGCCCTCTGTGTTCTCCATGCCTAGAGCTTGTCAGAGCCAGGGAGGAGTTCTCCTGCTCCTCCAGGGCCACATGGGCCCTTAAGTGGATAATTGAAGATCTGGGTGACACGTGGTTCTCATTATTCAGCTGAAGTTTTTTATTTGTGCTTTGTGATCAGGTGGAATGGAATAAGATGTCAATTCAGGTCTGAAGGGCTTCCATTTTATTTTATGCCATTTTGACTGATAGAGAATCTTCCTGTCCCTTCTGCCCACGCCAACTTCCCATCTCTTATCTAACAAAGAAAGAAGAAATTGGTTAGACAGAAGTTAGGAGAAGAGGAAGGGGAGTAAATACACCCCCTACACTTTTTACCTCTCACTCCTGATCTAGTCAGCATCACTTTTCAAATTAAATACAGCACCTTCCCCTTGATTTTAGATGTCCCCACCTGACAAAATGAAGCTGCATATAGAACAGTTTGAATACAATTAAAACCTTTTCTCCCCTACAATCCTGATTGTGAATAGAAAAGTTATCAAGAGCTAAACCAAAATGGTTACTTTTACCATTAAGAGTAAGAACCCTGCTTAGAAGTTTTTATTGAGTAGTTTAACGATCTTTAGGTTGTTGTTTTTTTTAACATAAACGTTTTATGCTAACATAGACTAAAAGCCAATTGTTGTTTGATGTTTTGCAGGGACCTATCGTCCAACCTCCTGTCGTCTTTTCCTGTAACTGGGTTACATGGTTTAACTCACTTAAAATTAACAGGAAATCATGCCTTACAGAGCTTGATATCATCTGAAAACTTTCCAGAACTCAAGTGAGTTTGTCATTAAAACTAATAAGATACATTTGTGGTCATGTGAAATAACAGATGTATTATAGTGGTGTTCTAAATTTATGAGGTCGTGAGACACTTCTGAATTGCATTTCATGCCCTCAAGTCTCCTAACCCTGGAGCATTGTTAGGACAAGCCCTGAAGTGGGAAAATGTGTCCTCCTGATCATATTTCCTTTCCTTCTCAAAGATGCCTCCCAGAATCATAGAGTTCATAGGAGGATTTTGAAAACAATTGATCCATGGGATATATATAAACTAGAGCATGTAATTAAATAACATTACAACATTATTCTACTCTTGTTTACAATTTTTAATTTAGCTTGTATGTATCTAATAAAATGTACTAAATTAATATTTGTTTGAGGAAGTAATGTTGCTTAAAATCTGTTATGCTTATTATTGACAAAGAAGTATCTTGAAAGATTATGTATTTTTTAACCCACGGTAGTTTTTACATACTTTTAAAATTATGAAAATAATAAAACCCCAAAAGAGAGTTGGGAAAGTATAAGAGAGAACAAAAATCTTTTTTTAAATTTTTAACGTTTTTATTTTTTATGGTTACATAGTTGGTGTTTATATTTATGGGGTACATGAAATGTTTTGATACAAGCATGCAATATGTAATAAGCACATCATGGAAAACGGGGTATTCATCCCCTCAAGCATTTATCCTTTGAGTTACAAACAATCCAATTACACTCTTTATTTTAAAATGCCCAATTAAATTATTATTGACTACATTCACCCTGTTGTGCTATTGAATAGTCGTTGTTATTTATTCTTTCTATTTTTTATACCCATTAACCATCCCCACCTCCCCACAAGTCTACCCTTCCCAGTCTCTGTTAAGCATCCAAGAACAAAAATCTTAAAAATGCCACTCTAAACAACATGTTTAAGTTACTTCTTTCCAAGCTTTGTTTCCAGTGCATTTTTAATTGTTAGACTCAAAATGTGCACAGAAATATATGTCATAGTTTAGTCACTTATTCTGCCATAAGCACTTTTTCATGTTGCTACAGTTTTTCTTAGCAGCCATTTTTTTAACCTTTTTATTTTGGAAATTTTCCATCATTTGAGTAATGGAAGTTGCATCACTCAGCTTCAGCAATTAACATTTCATAGTGATCATTTTTAATAACTTCATTGTTTTTATAAATAGCACTGTAATGAACACCTTTATGCCCATAACTTATACTTTGGATTATTTATTTAGGCTAAAATCCAAAGGTAGGATAATTGGGTGAAAGAACATGAACACTATATTTAATTATCCGTTTCTTTAAGTGTTTTTTGTTTGGGTTTTATTCATTTAAAGGGTTATAGAAATGCCTTATGCTTACCAGTGCTGTGCATTTGGAGTGTGTGAGAATGCCTATAAGATTTCTAATCAATGGAATAAAGGTGACAACAGCAGTATGGACGACTTTCATAAGAAAGATGCTGGAATGTTTCAGGTTCAAGGTAGGACTTGCTATGCCATGGTAATGAAATTGTGTCGTGTTCAATGGAACACATGGAAATGAATTATGTTCAACGAAAAGTCATCAAACAGGCCGGGTGTGGTGGCACACACCTGTAATCCCAACAGTTTGGGAGGCCAAGGCAGATGGATCACTTGAGGTCAGGAGTTTGAGACCAGCCTGGCCAACATGGTGAAACCCTATCTCTACTAAAAATACAAAAAATTAGCCAGGCATGGTGGCACATGCCAGTAATCCCAGGTACTTGGGAGGCTGAGGCATGAGAATCGCTTCAACCCAGGAGGCAGGTTGATTCCAAAGCAAGCTGAGCTGAGATCGCGCCACTGCACTCCAGCCCGGGCAACAGAGCAAGACTGTCTCAAAAAAAAGGAAAAAAAAATTATCAAACAGATTATCTGAACTTCAGACAAGTCCTTGTACCTCAGCAAATTGTGAATAAATCCCACTTTTTAGAGACTACTTGAGAAAGAGAAAACTTGCTTAGGATTCATCCTAAAATTTCCTCTGTTCTGTAGGTGAATTCTTATATTTATATTTATAATTAGATTCCCCCTTAGCATATACTGTCCTCAGGGGTGATTACTGACATGGTGTTTCCATCAGCTTTTTAAAGGGTCCTATTTCTGAGGATACCTTTTTCATACATACTTCAGAAACTTTTTCTCCAGAAGACAAAATCCATTTTCATTCTTATGGCCTGGAAGAAGTGAAAGATATAAACATTTTAGATTCCTTCATATTTCAGCAGAAGGGCTAAAGAATCCTACTTTTTGTCCAACTAATTCTAAATCATTCTCCTCACCTACCTCACCCCGGGGTATCTGTCCAGAAGGTGAAATGAGATAATGTCTGTAAAGCTTGGCTTTCCTTGAATTAAGACGTTACCTAAACAGACAACAATGCCTCTCAAACCACACCTGTGGTAATGAGGAGGTGCTTTGGGCACCACCCCCTGCCTTCCCTGCCAACCCTGCGAGTTTGCACAAAGTCTAAACAGACTAAACAGAAGGATGGCTTCTCATGCTTTGGGCCTTATTGGTTTGTTGATTCCAAAGCAAGTATGATTCAGTCTGTCTGCAGATAACCTTACCAGTTTTTCCTGCCTGTGTATCTGTTTAAGGAACTGATATCTTGGTCCTTGCCTTTTTTGTTTTAGGCCACAGCATGTGTCTTCTTCTTGTTCTTGCTTCAGTTTTTGCTCTTCCTGCCTCACCCACTCTAATTTCTCTCAAAAATTGTTCACTCAAAAAATAAAAACACAAGCAAAAAGTTATTAGAGAGCCTACTTTGTGCCAGGCACTGTTCTAGGCCTTGAAAGTACACAGTGAACAACACAGAGAGATGGTCATTCATGGAGTTTATTTTCAAGGGCAGTGGTTCTCAACCCTGGACCACATATTACACTCACATAGCAACTTTTAAAGAATATTGGTCCCCAATTCCCACATGAGACCAATTAAATCTGTATCTTTGGGGAAATATGTTAGATCACAAAACTCCTATTTCATGGATAGCTAAACCAAGCACCAAGTAGTTATTTGATTTGTCCTCTGTTATGCAGAACTCCCCAGGGAAGACTGAAACTTCCTGTATCTGATTCTCTCTCTGGTGTTCAGAGAACACAGACTAGAACATTTGCACTATAGCTGTTATAGTGTTAGAAATTTGGATAAAGCAGTTCCTACTCTGAATGAAGAGGCCCATAGCCTCCTCTAATTTAGCTCTGCAATGTGGGGACATCATGAGCTGCAGGAACAAGAGCAGAATGAGAGTTTAGATGTTACACCCGGTGTCTTGGGTCACTCTCCCTCACCCCCAGTTGTACTAGAATAGTATGTCATAGCGGCTTGAGTCAAACATCCAAAGGCAACTTTATAATAACTTGCAAGAAAGCTAGAGCACAAGGAATCTGTGACAGTTCATGTCTCCAGAATAACCCAGGACTCTTCACTCTGGGATTTGGTCCCTTGAAAAGAGAGGCAGAATTAATCATTCCAGGACTTCTTTTGCTTGCAGATGAACGTGACCTTGAAGATTTCCTGCTTGACTTTGAGGAAGACCTGAAAGCCCTTCATTCAGTGCAGTGTTCACCTTCCCCAGGTGAGAAAGGCATCAAAACTTCCTCAACAGCAGTATCCACCACTGATTCTGAGTCCATGAAAAACAATGCAGCTATACTTTAAAAGCCGAATCTGTGCCAACTTTGCAGCTCATCAGTAACCCTCCCCATAGTGTCTTGTCAAATACAAATGTTCATTCCCTGGAGTTGTTTTTCATTTGCCAATAGGATTGAGGTGGGAGGACTTTTGATTTAACTTAATGTAAACTAAAGAATCAAGTATGTTGTTAGAGGCATATGTAATTTTTAAAATGATATTAGCAATTTACCCTGAAATAGTATGCTATAAACTTGTTCTGTGTAATCACCGAATTTTGAAAGTGACTTAGGTTTTTCTTATAAATAACTATTTGGTAAAAGCAAATAATAGTTTGTACAGATAAGAGGAAGGAAGGAAGGAAGGAAGGAAGGAAGGAAGGAAGGAAGGAAGGAAGGAAGGAGAGAGAAGGGGAAGGGAGGGGAGGGGAGGGAAGGAAAGAGAAGGGAAGGGAAGGAAAGAGGAAGGGGAGGGGAAGAGATGGGAAGAGATGGGAAGGGAGGGGAGGAAAGTGAAGTTGAATTCACTTAATAGTTTGTCTCATTCCAAAAAACAGGATGAGCCAGTTGAAAAAAGACACTAGGAAGAGTTGATATTTTATTTTTAACGAATAGATTTTTCCTTGCTCCCTAACCTCAAATTTTAATCTAATACTAAGATGAGATTTTCATGAAATGCACGTTCATAATATTATCGAGTATTTCCCTAGGATTCTCCTTGTCTGCCTATGGAAATTTATGGAAATATTCTGAAAAACTATATAATGAAAAGTCCAGGAGAGCTGACTTTTTACCTGGCTCCAACACAGCTGTATCTTAGGGACTTCAATCAAGTGATCAAAATTCTCCATTCTCATTTCTCCATCAATACCCTGGAACAGGAGCACCTGGTGTACTCACCCAGCAAGTGCTGCAGAAGATCCAGGGTGACAGTGGCTTGAGATAGTGGAGCATGCACATGGGCACTGTGTGTTATTAGGCTGTTTTTGACCACTATCTCTTGGCATCCTAAATAAAGAGAAAAAAGGGTAATTCAGCAAAAGTTGTAAACCCTATTTTGATACTCAATCTTTGCCTTCCTTCAACTTCTAGGCCCCTTCAAACCCTGTGAACACCTGCTTGATGGCTGGCTGATCAGAATTGGAGTGTGGACCATAGCAGTTCTGGCACTTACTTGTAATGCTTTGGTGACTTCCACAGTTTTCAGATCCCCTCTGTACATTTCCGCCATTAAACTGTTAATTGGGGTCATCGCAGCGGTGAACATGCTCATGGGAGTCTCCAGTGCTGTGCTGGCTGGCGTGGATGCATTCACTTTTGGCAGCTTTGCACGACACGGTGCCTGGTGGGAGAATGGGGTCGGTTGCCAAGTCATTGGTTTTTTGTCCATTTTTGCTTCGGAATCATCTGTTTTCCTGCTTACTCTGGCAGCCCTGGAGCGTGGGTTCTCTGTGAAATGTTCTGCAAAATTTGAAACGAAAGCTCCCTTTTCTAGCCTGAAAGTAATCATTTTGCTCTGCGCCCTGCTGGCCTTGACCATGGCCGCAGTTCCCCTGCTGGGTGGCAGCGAGTATGGCGCCTCCCCTCTCTGCCTGCCTTTGCCTTTTGGGGAGCCCAGCACCACGGGCTACATGGTTGCTCTCATCTTGCTCAATTCCCTTTGCTTCCTCATGATGACCATTGCCTACACCAAGCTCTATTGCAATTTGGACAAGGGAGACCTGGAGAATATTTGGGACTGCTCTATGGTGAAACACATTGCCCTGTTGCTCTTCACCAACTGCATCCTGTACTGCCCCGTGGCTTTCTTGTCCTTCTCCTCTTTACTAAACCTCACATTTATCAGTCCTGAAGTAATTAAGTTTATCCTTCTGGTGGTAGTCCCACTTCCTGCATGTCTCAATCCTCTTCTCTACATCCTGTTCAATCCTCACTTTAAGGAGGATCTGGTGAGCCTGGGAAAGCAAACCTACTTCTGGACAAGATCAAAACACCCAAGCTTGATGTCAATTAACTCTGATGATGTCGAAAAACAGTCCTGTGACTCGACTCAAGCCTTGGTAACCTTTACCAGCTCCAGCATCGCTTATGACCTGCCTCCCAGTTCCGTGCCATCACCAGCTTATCCAGTGACTGAGAACTGCCGTCTTTCCTCTGTGGCATTTGTCCCATGTCCCTAATTAATATGTGAAGGAAAATGTTTTCAAAGGTTGAGAACCTGAAAATGTGAGATTGAGTATATCATAGCAGTAACTAATAAGAAGAGCTGAGGTGAAACTCGGTTTAAAAACCAAAAAAGAATCTCTCAGTTAGTGATAAAAGGCTGAAAACCTATTGATACTTGAGAGTGAATATAAGTCTAAATGCTGCTTGTATAATTTGTTCAGCTAAGGGATAGATTGATCACACTATTTAAGTGAGCCCAGATCAAAAAAGCAGATTGAAATTTTCTTTAGAAAAGATTCTCCATGATTTGAATTGCATTCTCTTTAAACTCACCAATGTAATCATTTTGGGAGGAGGGAGAACCCACTTGCGTTCCAAATGGGTTTATTTAAACCCACAAACTCAAGAGGTTGTTGGGGGAATTAGGAAAATAAGGGTTTTCAATGACCTACATTGCTAGGTAGAGGCTGTGATCCATAGGATTTCATTCTAATGACCACGTGAAGATGTTTGAGTCCTCCTTTGCCTTTCCTCAGAAAGGATCCTTCCAAGGGACCAATCCCTTGGATGGATAATGTAAGGTATTGTTAACTTACTCATATTGAGATCATTTTTAGAGACACCAGGTTTTATATATCAGCACTAGATGGTTCCACCCTCATGGGATAAAACTGCTTACAAGTATTTGGAAAGGAAAATTGATTGAAATTCTTAAATTGTTACTAAGGCAATCATGCACAGGTGACGTATGTCTTATCTTATTTGTTTTTCACTCCTTGGTGCCCAAAGCTCAGAAGGGAATTCCACTGCCAGCAATGAACATACCTGGAAAAGACAGTAAGCAATCTGGGATTTTTTTTTTTTCTGGGTTTGTAAACAATTTTTGCAAGAGGTTTTATCAGTTGATTCAAACTGATGTGCATCTTAATGATCAAATGTGCACATGACATAAATTAAGTCCACTGATACAGCTTCTCACACATGTATCTCTAGTAGCTCTGGCAAACCCAATATCTGACACCACTTTGGACTCAAGAGACTCAGTAACATATTATCCTGTTTATTTAGCTTGGTTTTAGCTGTGTTCTCTCTGGATAACCCACTTGATGTTAGGAACATTACTTCTCTGTTTATTCCATATTAATACTGTGTTAGGTATTTTAAGAAGCAAGTTATTAAATAAGAAAAGTCAAAGTATTAATTCTTACCTTCTTTTATCCTATATTAGCTTCAATACATCCAAACCAAATGGCTGTTAGGTAGATTTATTTTTATATAAGCATGTTTATTTTGATCAGATGTTTTAACTTGGATTTGAAAAAATACATTTATGAGATGTTTTATAAGATGTGTAAATATAGAACTGTATTTATTAATATAGTAAAAGTTCAGTAACATTAAGGACCATGATAATGATAATAAACCTTGTACAGTGGCATATTCTTTGATTTATATTGTGTTTCTCTGCCCATTTTCTTTAAATTCATTAACTGTATATATGTAAATATATAGTACTTGTAAATAGATTCCAAATTTGCTTTTCTATTGGGTAAAAAATAAATTTGTAATAAAATGTGTGACTATAAAACAAAATATTTTCAAGTCTATTTACTGAGCCCACAGGCAGATATATAGTCTCCTAAATGTTTTTAAGTTTTGGAGTATAAGTACCTTTGCTATTTAAGTATTAATATTTGTACCTAATACTCTAAATATATTGGACTTATCTTAAAAAAAGCAATCTTTCACAAAACAAATCAAAATATCATTACCAACTCCTGAATTGTTTATGATTGATAAGCCATTTTGTCCTGACTTTTGTGAAGCTTATGATAGTTTGGATTTTATAAGCTAGAACATTTATTGGTCTCAAACTTCTTTTGCAATGTAAGAAAAAACCTCGCAATTAGAAAGAAATACATGAATAACAAATCAACCTTAAATTATTTAACATGGACATGAGTTTAAACATGAGTTTAAAAACTCATGTACTTGTTGGCCGGGCGTGGTGGCTCAAGCCTGTAATCCCAGCACTTTGGGAGGCCGAGGCGGGCGGATCACGAGGTCAGGAGATCGAGACCATCCTGGCTAACACGGTGAAACCCCATCTCTACTAAAAATACAAAAAATTAGCCGGGCGTGTTGGCGGGCGCCTGTAGTCCCAGCTACTCGGGAGGCTGAGGCAGGAGAATGGCGTGAACCCGGGAGGCGGAGCTTGCAGTGAGCCGAGATTGCGCCACTGCACTCCAGCCTGGGGGACAGAGAAAGACTCCGTCTCAAAAAAAAAAAACAAAACAAAACAAAACAAAAATAACTCATGTTCTTGTTAAATAATTCATTTGATGATTATGTCAAGGCCAAAACATGAGGACATGCAATTCCCAGGGCACAAAGAAACACACTGTTCCCCTTCAGTCCCCATCCCCAAAAACATGAGAAATGAAATTATTTTTCTAGACACCTGTGCCAGACCCTACCAGCTCCAGTGGTGATTCCTGCTCTCCTTGCATGGATTGCAAAATGAAACCATCAAGTACTGGTAGGAGGCACAGCATTATTGCTGAAATTAACATGTTTACAGAGCACCCACAGGGCACCTGGCACTGAGTTTTCCACCTACCCATCAGACTTAACCACATGTCCAAACCTAATTAACAGGCATCAAATGGGATCCTCTCTTGTGCTGTCCATGCTTGGCTTGGCTTGGCTTATCTTCAGCTGAAACAAGAGCTCACTCCTCTTACTCTCACACCTCTTAACCCAGGCAGCAGATATAAAAATTGCCTCTAGAGCAATGCATCTCATTCTTTCTTTTCAATATACTTGCCCAAAGTCAGGAACAAGTCCTGGCAGCCCCTTTGTCTCCCGCTCAAGAAAACACAAGTCAGTAATGTAATTAAAAAAAAAAAAAAAGACACTTAAATTCACTCCAACTTATTTCTTTAGATAAACCCACAGGCTTTATTATTTTACTGACAAAACACTAGTTATCATCCACCTTACACAAAACACTGCCATCTGATAAATGTTCTCCGCTCTAATATAGCATAATCAGAAAGAACTTGAATTACATCCACAGATAAATAAATCTACAGTGAGAAGGAAAAAGATGTACTGTTCAGACAGATTGAACAACAGTAAAGAACAAACCATGGAACAAATTTGTAAAAACCATAAACTGTGAACTAGCTTAAAGTAAGGGAGTAACAGTTTTGTTTCCAAAAACAGATTCATTTATTCAACAAATATTCTGCACCATTATGTGCAGTATTCTATGCACTGGGGATAACAAAACAAGGTCTGGAATTCACATTCCAGCGGAAAGGAGATAGACAATAAACAAATATAAATATGGAATATCCAATAGAAACATAAACGAAGGAAATGAAGCTATTCTAAATAGTCTATTGGGAATAATTAGTGTGGTGCTTTAGAAATGGAGCTCCGGAAAGGCCTCTCTGGAAAGCCACCTTTTAAGCTAAGACCTTATGCTCACAATGGAGCTACCTTTGTTTTTGAATTTAACCAGTTACATCAAAAAACTCATCATTTCTAGTCCCTCTCTTCATATGTCACCTGTAACAAACTATTTTGAAGGACATTTTAATAGAAAAATATATTAGTTGGCTGTTACTGCACATCATTTTTTTTCAACTGTTACAGAAGAGAAAATCATTCTCATATGAAATAAAAAACATCTACTCATTTAGTTTTGGCTCAAAATATAAAAATAAATTAGTAAAAGGAAATAAAATTAGCAACACCTTCTTCATTTAGAACCAGAAAAACTGTAACATATGAAAAAATAACAGTCCTGCTTCTTTTGTTAATCTTATCACATTTAGTTCAGAGGCCCATCTGATGCGAAAGAAGTCCTAGATAAATAGATGGGATTGCTGCGACCCTACTAGTTCCATTCATGCTCTTCAGTACTGGAGATTTGATTTTACAGTTCCACTATGCAGATAAAAGAGACTATCTTCTTATGGGCCACTAAACACTAACGATTTTCTCTCTCAGGCCACAGAGACCCTTAACTACAATTAGGTTATGGTCACTTTTCCTTGCAAGTGAAGTGGGGAGGGGCTGTGTAGCCATATCCCCATTTCAATGTCCTCCTTATGAATATTTCTAAAGATGTCGAACTCAGATTCTACACTGACTCGTTTATCTCACACACAAGTTCCTGAAGTCTATTGGGTAGGATGATAAAACTTCAGAAATGGGCAGAAAACGCATGTGATAGGCTGCAGAAGCATTATGGAATACAGGTTCATACTCATTGTGGACATGACTTTCCACTCTAGACAGTACTTTATGGGAATGTTGAAAACATGCTACTCCATGAGAACAGTGAATGGAACAGTGAGTGGAATAGGGAAATGATATCCTATCAAATAATAGTCTAAAAAATGGAGAATGTGTCACCTGGAGAAAAGCAGGCTAAAGGAAAATATTTAAAATCTTTGAATAATTGAAATTTACTAAATGCTTTCTTAAGTACCAGCCTATAGTAGGCCAAATAGTAAAATGATTAAGCTCAACTGCCAGACAGACCTAGGTTCAAATCCTACTTCTGTTACTATCTGTGTAATCCTTGGACAAGGTATTTAATTTTTTTTTCAGCCTCAAATTTCTCCTCAAAAAAATGGGCATCACACCACCAGCCTCATAGGATTGGAAATACTAATAACTCAGTGTATATAAAGTTACCATCACACTACCTGAAAAGCATTGAATAGTACTTATTTAATAAATGGATCCTGTCTTTTCCCCCCTTTGGACAGCCTTATGGAATGAGCAAAGCAGGCCTTGTCATTTTGCCAATGAAAATATAGAGTCAGAAGGATAAGTGACTTGCGAAGGTCACAGATGAGGAACTAGGACTAAAACCCAAGTTTCACTTAATAGCACTGAGAAACAGTCATAGAGTAAGCTAACTTACTCTTTAAGAGAACAAGAACCAACTGGTGAATGATTCAGAGAGACAGATTTGGCGTACCTAAGAAAGATTCCACCAGGTCTCTTGTATACCAAAAAAAACTATCATATTGAGTGAGAAGTTAGATCAAATTACAGCTAACTTTCCAATGACCAACGTTTTGGATGAATGCTTGTTAGTCTTCTCAGAAGGAATGCCAGATTCAGAAGATTGCTGAGGAAGGCAGTGAGACCTTATATCAACATCCTGAAACCAAAGGGTATAGTTCTGTGTCACAAGTGGGTGGACATTCCTCAGTCCATTCAGCATGGTGAAGGATAAAGACGTGAGATTTAAGCCCACTTGTTACAGACCTGCTGTGGAATACTAGAAAAGTCCCTTCATTTTTTTGGCTCCTGACTGAGTCTGATCTTTGCCCTCAAACTACTGATGAAACAATATCAACTCTTTAAGGTTCTAGCAGGTTTGATGTCTGTTCTTTCTACTGCTGTCTCTCCCCAGGTAGTGAGAAGTACAGATAAAAGTCAAGTAAGCCAGAGCCACAGTCCCAAATCACAGAAACACCATCACCAAAGAGCAATAGATGGCAAAGTTAAGACATCACACATCAGATTGTCTCTTTAGCTGCTGACAGTCCTCAGATGTCTACCTGTCACTCTATTTGCTGCCTGCCTTCCTTCTTCCTTCATGTCATTTTTGATCCAAGGCTGTAAATATTAGATTACTGAGGTGAAATATTCAATGACTGTGGTTAGTTAGCCTCTTTTGATCACAAGTCATGATGGAGAGTAGAGAGTTATTGGGAGGACACATGTGGAAATAAGAAAAACAGGAATCTGGCCAGGCATGGTGGTTCACGCCTGTAATTCCAGCACTTTGGGAGGCCGAGGTGGGAAGACCACCTGAGGTCAGGAGTTTGAGACCAGCCTGGTCAACATGGTGAAACCTTGTCTCTACTAAAAATACAAAAAACTAGCCAAGTGTGGTGGCATGTGCCTGTAACTCCAGCTACTCAGGAGGCTGAGGCAGGAGAATAGCTTGAACCCGGGAGGCGGAGGTTGCAGTGAGCCGAGATGGCGCCACTGCACTCCAGGTTGGGCAACAGAGTGAGACTGTCTCAAAAAAAAAAAAAAAGGAAAGAAATAAAAGAATGGCTACTCCATGGACAGAGCAGCCCTGATGGCTGCTGGTTGCTCATTTTTATGGTTATTGCTTGACGATATGCTAAACAAGGGTTGTATTATTAATACCTCCCCTTTTTAGACCATATAGGGTAACTTCCTGGCATTGTCATGGTATTTGTAAACTGTCATGGTGCTGGCAGGAGTGTAGCAGTGAGGACGACCAGCGGTCACTCTTGTTGCCATCTTGGTCTTGGTGGGTTTTAGCCGGCTTCTTTACTGCAAGCTGTTTTATCAGCAAGGTCTTTATGACCTCTATTTTGTGCCAACCTCCCATCTCGTCTGTGACTTAGAATGCCTTAACCATCTGGGAATGCAGCCCAGTAGGCTTCAGCCTCATTTTACCCAGCTCCTATTCGAGACGGAGTTGCTCTGGTTCAAACACCTTTGACAGTTGCAGTGAGCCGAGATCACACCACTGCACTCTATCCTGGATGAGGGAGTAAGACCCTGTCTCAAAATAAATAAATAAATAAGAAGTGGAAGGCTTTAACCCAGCCCTGGGATAGAGTGTTCTTATTGTCCCCTTCACCTTATGGATTTCTCACCAGTAGGGTGACCCAGTTTTTCTTTGTCTTTGTTTCAAACACTTCTGTTGCTTCCAATTGATCATCTCTATTCTGTATTCTTTTCTTTTGTAGGGATAGAGTTTTGCCATGTTGCCCAGTGCCCATGCTGGTCTCGAGCTCCTGGGCTCAAACTCCTGGGCTCAAGCACTCCTCTGGCCTTGGCCTCCCAAAGTGCTGAGATTACAGGTGTGAGCCACTCCACCCAGCCCAAACGTCTAAATTCTGTAACTTTTCTCTATGGCATAACTTTATTTGCTGGTGCTTATTTGTTACTTCAGCCTATTTCCCCAACACTTCCCCTACAAGGTTTTCCCTGAGGGCATGCACTTACTACTGATTGCCTTGCCTCAATTTGAATCTTCTGCTTCTCTAAAAGGGAAAGAATCTGGTTGCTCACTGTTTGTCCCTGTGGGACAGAGCCCTGGGGGCTGGGCCAGCTGGAGGTTCAGTAGAAGTCACTGCTCAGACTACAGGTAGGTGATTGCAGGAGGTCAGGGTCACATGGTAAAACCCTGATTAGCTAAACTTTCACTTTTTTCTCCAGGAGACCATGGGCAAGGATCTTTTGGAAGCTTCTAGGGGCAGCAGGCTCTTTATTGGCCTGTTCTGTACATATGACTCACTACAGACAGAATGTTTTATGTCCCCCACCCCAAATTCATATGTTGAAGCCTAGTCCCCAGGGCAATGGTATTTAAAGATGGGGCTTTTGGGGGGTGATTAGGTTGTAAGGACAGAAACCTCAAGAATGGGATTAGTTCCCTTATAAAAAGGGACCCCAGAGAGCACCCTCAGCCCCTCTACCATGTGAGCACACATTTAAAAGATGGTGTCTATGAATGAAGAAGTAAGCCTTCACTGGACACTAAATCTGCTGGCTCCTGGATCTTGGACTTCCAAACCTCCAAAACTGTGAGAAATAAATTTCTGTTGTTTATAAGCCATCCAGTTGATGCCATTCTGTTATAGCAACCCAAGGGACCAAGACAGACTAATTTTGATTTTCCTTACTAAGGGAGGCAGATTGGGGGCACTAATCCAGCCCATGACCCCATATTTGCAGTTGTTTTCCAGCCACAACCCCAACACATCCTCTGTGGAATTGACCTAAGCCAGAGCAATCAGATTCTTTTTTCCAAGAATTTAAAATTAGGGACACTGAGAGACACTAACTCAGTCAGATCATGAGGGGAAGGTGCTTGAACTGAAAGATCAAACATAATTTTTGCTGGCAATGACACCATGAGAAGCCAAAATTATGTGTAAATATAAGTTTTGAGAAGCAGAAATGGCCACTATAGCGAGAAAAACAAAAGACTGGGGTAGCAAGCAAAAGGGAGTAGAAGATGCCAAGCAGCTCCACGAATGATAAAGTTTCTAGACAGTTCTCTTCCCTGGGTGGCTTGGTCATGTTTTTTGGTCCTATTTTTAGGTGTCTGGGAATTTGCCTGTTGTATTATTTCAATAAACCCCTTTTATAGTTTAGTTTGAAGAACTTTCTATAGTTGTTATTGTCCCTCACAAAAAACCACTCTCCAACTAAAATGCCCACCCCCCCCCCATCCAAAACGTTTGTAAGTATAGCTTTATTTTCTTTCCTAACTGTCTGGGTAAAATCTTTTTAGCCTCTCTTCCCCAGCACAGGTACAGTTTCCATTGCCACAGGGAAAATACAGCAGGAACCTACTAACCCTTCCATGAATCATCATTCTATCCCTCACTTGCTATGGTCACTTACTCTGTTTATTACATTAGATATGTTTATACGACAACCAAAACAAAGTAAGCATTTACATACAATGCATACAGTACATACAGATGGAATTTTTTTTACCTTGTGAAAAGAAAATAAGTAAATAATAAATACATAAATAAATAAATCTTGGAAATCTTGGTACCCCAAAATCACTAAGCTAAAGGGAACAGTCAAGCTGGGAACTGCTTAGAGCAAACCCGCCTCCCATTCTACTCAAAGTCATCCCTCTGCTCACTAAGAGAAATGCATATCTGATTGCCTCCTCTGGAAAGGATAATCAGAAACTTGAAAGAATGCAACCATTTGTCTCTCACTTACCTGTGACCTGGAAGCCCCCTGCCTGCTTGAGTCGTCCCACCTTTCTGGATGGAACCAATGTACATCTTACATATGTTGATTGATGTCTCATATCTCCCTAAAATGCATAAAACCAAAATGTGCCCTGACCACCTTGGGCACATGTCATCAGGACCTCCTGAGGCTATGCCACGGGCACGTGTCCTCAACCTTGGCAAAATAAACTTTCTAAATTAACTGAGACCTGTCTCAGATTTTTGGGGTTCACAACCTAAAAACCTATTTTTAAAAACTTCCTTTCTGTCTTCAAGTAAGAAATTTGGACAAAGAGAGTGGTAGAAATAACTGCAAGGTTTCCGGGATCAGACACCCCTAGGCTTCAGTGCCAGCACCACAATTTACCACCTGGGTAACCTTAGGCATGTTACTTAATTCCTCTAAGTGGCCATTTCTTTGTTTATAAAATGGGAATAATAATAATAATAATAATGGCTTATTTCCTCACAGCTTATTTACTCCTTACTGAGGAATTATTAATATCAAAGTGTTTAGTATATCATACATGCTCATAAAGGTGTAGCCATTGTCTAGAGTCTGGATTGGCACAATAAATAGAATCTCTTTTCTATGCCTTTGCCCCAAACCTATTAAAAATGGGACAAACAGAAAAGCAACAGAGGTAAAACATCACCTTCATTACCGATAAAGCTGATTGAAGATGGCAGGGTTTTTATCCACCGGCAAGTAGGTTTCCTAATACTTAAGGTGAGAATTCGGCAGATTTGTCCACTGAGACACAGAGAACGTCAGACACCACAGACCTCCCCACACAGAAGTGTTCTTCTATAAAATAACAGCATGGGAGAACAGAGCCAAATGTAACCTTGTTGGGGACAGTAACAGAAGGAAGAAAAAATAGATTTCTAAATTCTAATAAGATATGTCACTTATCCTCCCTATGGAAAAATCAGTAAGAGGCTGGCATGCTGCCAGAGGTGTTACTCTAATAGAGCTCCCTCCTATGATTTTCAAAGTACAGTCCCTGGGAACTTGTTAGAAATGCACACTTGTTAGAAATGACAGGCATCACTCCAGTCTTACTGCATCAGAAATTCTGGGAATGGAGTCCAGCAATCTGTGTTTTCATATGGCCTCCAGGTAATTCTGATGCAGGCTAAAGTTTAAGACCATTTTACTGACTACAGGAGTAGAGCTTAAGAGAGAATTGAGCTATCATTCCTAGGGCAAGGGAGAATAGGAAATGAAAAGAAAAGTGGTTATTCTGAGTCCAGGGTAAAGGGTTGTAGTGGAGGCACAGAAATTTTATTTCATATTTTTAAAAAATGAATAAAAATGTTGGCTAAAGCATTGACTAGGAGAAATATTTATAGAATTGGGTAAATATCCTTTTGTATTTTTTTTACATTTGTCTATAAAAAAATTTATGTAGCACACATTTAGAAAAATGTAACTATTCAGTAAACATTCATTGAGTGGGTACCTTCAGGGGTAATATAATACAGTGACTGAGCGTTCAGATTCTGAATCCAATTAGCCTGGTGCCATGGTTTGAATGTCCTCCAAAGTTTGTGTTTTGGAAATTTAATCCCCAATGCAAATGTTGAGAGTCGAGATTTTTTTTTCTTTTATGAGATGATGGATTTATTTATTATCTGGATTGCAGTGATGGTAATGTATACCAACTCACCTAATTGTATATATTAATTATGTGCAGTTTTCTGTATACCAATTATAACTCAATAAATCTGGCAAAGAGATAATTATTTAAAGCAAAAATATTAAGAATGTATTTTGAGGTTTGGAATAGATGTAAAAGTAAAATATTTGAGAATAATAGTGCAAATGATGACAAAGAAAAAATGCAAATATGTTGCTATAGGGTTCTTATAATATAGGTGTTGTGGTGTATTGTTTAAAGGTAGACTGTGATAAGGCTATTTTGTTAATTAGCCTGATTTGGTCATTCTACATTGTAAACAGATAGCAAAACATTACATTGTGCCTCATAAATATATACATTTAGAAAAATAATGTCAACTTTCTTTTTGGATTTAGCGGGGACATGTGCAGGTTTGTTACCTGTGTTATATTGTGTGATGCTGAGGTTTGGGGGACAATTGATCCCATCACCCAGGTACTGAGGAGAATACCCAATAGTTAGTTTTTTAACCCTTGTCCCCCTCCCGAGAGGTGGGATCTTTAAGCAGTGATTAAACCATGAGGGATCTTCCCTCATGAAGAGATAAATGCTGTTTATCAAGGGAGTGAATTCCTAATAAAAGGATGACTTTGGCCCCCTTCTGGGCTCTCTCTCACACTCTCGTGCTTTCTTGCCCTTCTGCCTTCTGCCATGGGATAACACAGAAAGAAAGTCCTTACTAGATGTGGCCCCTCAATCTTGAACTTCCCAGCCTCCAGAACCATAAGCCCAATAAACTTACATTGTTTATAAATTACCCAGCCTGTGGTGTTCTATTATAGCAAAAGAAAATGAACCAATACACCTGGGTTCCAATCCCAACTCCAACTTTCAAAAGTTGTGTGATCCTGGCAAGTTTCTTTAGTTCCCTTTCTTCAGAGTGCTCATCAGTAAAATGGAGTTGATAAAATCATACTGTACTGTATCTGTCAGCAAAGTTCACTTTCCAATTGCTATTGTCTGCATGTTTGTGTCCTCCAAAATTCATGTGTTATATCCTTATCCCTGAGATCATGGAATTAGGAGGTGGGGCCTTTAGGGACATGATTAGGTCATGAAGGCAGAACCCTCGTCAATGGGATTAGTGCTCTTGTAAAAGAAACTCCAGATAGACAGCCCTTCCACCATATGAGAACACAGATAGAAGAAAAGAGACCCCAGATAGACAGCCCTTCCACCATATAAGAACACAGATAGAAGAGACCCCAGATAGACAGCCCTTCCATCATATGAGAACACAGATAGAAGGTACCATCTATGAATAATGGGCCCTCAGCAGACACCAAATCTGCCAGCTCATAGATCTTGGACTTCCCAACCTCCAGAACTGTGAGAAATAAATGTTGTTTATAAGCCACCTAGTTTATGGTATTTTTGGTACAGCATCTTGAATGAACGAAGATGCCAATTAACTATAAAAATTAAAAAACAGTAATTTAGGTCATGGAGCTATATTAATTATAGGAAAGGTTTTATTTTCATTGTTTCATTGGAGGAATATGCTGTTCCTGTATACGTGATACTTATCTAACTTCTCAAATTTTACATCTCCATTTCATAGTAAGAAAATGATCTTGCTTGATATTCTGGTTAAAACTTGCTAACCACTGAGAGGTTTATTGGAAGCAACAACAAAAAAGAAGAAAAACTTGCACTTTTTACCCAAGCCTTTTGTCCTAAAAAGAGCAGAATTGGCCCTTTGGGGTACAGAGGGACCTTCGATCTAAAGTGGACCAAATGTCATTTCTTCAGATTAACATAATTTTATTTGCCAACATAACTTTATTTCCCAATGGCAAAATAAGAATTCTTGATATTTTGTTTTGTTACAATAATTAGATAAAGATTGTTTAGCTGATTTTGCCCTCTGCAATCTCTGGAATATTCAGAGATTTTTCTCTGAATACCTTTGTAATAGAAGGAAAATTTAAATATTTTTAATGTATGACTGGAGCTATCTATCCCAGCCAAATTTCAGTGAAGATTGACAACTCTTCTATACAATTTATTTTTCTAATTTTAAGAGTTTATGGACCATACAATCTACAGTGTGTTGGGCTGGTTATATGCATGGTTAAGTATGGAGAATTGCAGAGAGTAAAGCTGCACAGAGCTAATTAAGAAGCATCAGGATAAAGAGAAATGGGTGCAAGCCTATTGATAAAAGGAGTTATCCCAACATTTGGTTATACACATCATTCATTGCTTCTTTGGCTCTAGACCAAAAAAAAAAAAACAAGTTTTGACATGGGAAAGTCAGTATGCCTAGTAGACATGGCCTGTTTCAAAGAGTTAGTTTGACCAATCTCCAGCAAAACATCCTTCCCCAATTTTGATATGATTATGAATTAAAGAACTGATAAGACTACTCTGCATTATATTTTTTTGAAATGTAAAGGCAGTCTCAATTGAATAGGTGTTCTTTGCTTTCATACTCCCCTATTTCCCCTATCCAAGCAAGATTAAAACCCATTCCTGATTGGATCAGTAGCCCTAAAAGTAATGTGAATATGGGTGTAAGATCTGCAAGTCACTCATTGTTTCACTCCCTCCTCTCCATAGAGACTAAAGAGGCTCCCAGCTGTATAAGCTGCACCTGGAGCTATTGATGAGTCTGGTTGCACAAAGCAAAGTGCTTTTCCCATCACTGTAGTAGCCAGGCTCCAAGACAACCTTCCAGTGATCTTCACTCACTGGTATTCACACCATTGTGTAATCCCCTCCCATATTGTATTAGGTAGGTTTGGTCTGTGTGACTAATAGCATATGGCAGAAGTGATAGTATGTTAATATGGTTAGGTTTTGTGTCCCCACCCAAATTTCATCTTGAATTGTAATCCCCATAATTCCATGTCAAGGAGAAGACCAGGTAGAGGTAATTGAATCATGGGGGCCATTTCCTCCATGGTGTTCTAGTGAGAGTGAGTTTTCACAAGATCTGATGTTTTTATAAGGGGCTCTTCCTCCTTTGCTCAGCACTTCTCCTTCCTGTCGCCTTGTGAAGAAGGTGCCTTGCTTCCCCTTCTCCATCTGCCATGATTGTAAGTTTCCTGAGGCTTCCCCAACCATGCTGAACTGTGAGTCAATTAAACCTCTTTCCTTTATACATCACCCTGTCTCAGACAGGTCTTTACAGCAGTGTGAAAATGGATTAATACATATGTCATTTCCAGGATTAGGTTATCAGACCAAAGCTTCTGTTTTTTTTTCTCTTTCTCTTAGCCCACTAAGTCTGAGGGAAGCTAGTTGTCCTGCCATGAAACCACTCAAGCAGCCTAGGGAGACATCTATATGGTGACAAACTGAGGCCTGCAAACAACTGTATGAGCAAGCTTGGAAATAGATCCTTCAGCCCCAGTGGAGCCTCAGATGACTGACTGAAGCCCCAGCCCATAGCCTGATTCAACTTCATAAGTGACCCTTAGCCAAATCACTCAGCTAAGCACAGACACTGTGATATGTGTTTGTTACTTTAGGTTGGTAAGTTTTGGGATAGTTATGCAGCAATAGATAACTAATACAATCTTCCTGTGAGGAAGCAAGGAGTTATAGTTCACTTAAATTTCGAGAGCACTTCAATATTTAAAACTTGGGAAGCCAGAAGTATTCCTTAGCATCAGTTTTGGAGTAAAGAGCATTGGTAAGGATGAAAATTAGTGGTTAGTTTTGTGTTTCTGAAACCTGGCAGGCACACACCACATAATGAAACAGTAAGCCTAAAGAAAACTATGCGACTTGTTGCTACTGTATCACAGACATTAAAACAGATGTCCCAGTGATTTGGGACCACATTTCTTTATTCTTTTGTATTTTAAACAATGGAAATACATGCATTTCTCTCTAGCCTGGAGCAGTGCTTCTCAAATTTTAATGTGCATGAGATCACCTTGGGATCTTATTAAAATGCAGATTCTGATTCAGTGGGTCTGGGTAGGGCCTGAGACTCTGCATTTCTAACAAGCTTCCAGATGACCCTGATGCTGTAGATCCAGAACCACACTGAGCGGCAAAGGCTTAGATCACTGTAATCTTTTTAGCACATTCTCTACACCAGGGAAGCTCCAACTGAAAAACCCGTATTTTCTTTTCATCTCTTTGCAGGTGCCATCCCATCCATCAATACTAGTTTCCAAACCTTTATTGTAACTTTCTTTTGCCAAATAAAGGTTCAAGTTCAATTATTCCACTTTTTGTCTCTACTTGTTCTTCTTCCTCTAGTGAAAAGTTTTATCAAGCAATGAGACCCCACCACCACTAATAAGTCGTTTTTTTCCTTTTTTTTTTTTTTTTGACAGAGTCTTGCTCTGTCACTCAGGCTGGACTGCAGTGTCACAATCTCGGCTCACTTCAATTTCCACCTCCTGGGTTCAAGCAATTCTCCCACCTCACCCTCCTGAGTAGGTGGGACTACAGGCACAAGCTGCCATGCCCAGCTAATTTCTGTATTTTTAGTAGAGACAAGTTATACAGCAATAGATAACTAATACGATCTTCCTGTGAGTAAGCAAGGAGTTATAGTTCACCATGTTGGTCAGGCTGGTCTCGAACTCTTGATCTCAAGTGATCTGCCCACCTCAGCCTCCCAAAGTGCTGAGATTTACAGGCATGAATCACTGCACCTGTCCATCCTTTTCTTATTATTATGAAACACTACCCTAACCCATATTTCCAAGCTTTCTATCCTCAAATAGCTTCTACTATCTCACATCTCTTATGGCTAAGCCCTTTACTACTATGCTCTTATTTTATCCTGACAACTTCAAGTGAAATAAGCACTAGTACTAATCCCATCTTAAAAATGAAGAAATGTTGACTTAAGAGTTAAGTGAGAGGCACGAGAATTGCTTGAGCCCGGGAGGCGGGGTTGCAGTGAGCCAAGTTCACACCACTGCACGCCAGCCTGGGCGACAGAGTGGGACTTTGTCTCAAGAACGAACAAACACACACAGGAATCCAGCCGGGGCGTCCTCTGTCTGCTGCAGCGGTGGTGGCGGCGGCGGAGGCAGAGGGAACGGCGACTGCAGCCCGGCCGCGTCTCCCAGCTCCGTGCCCGGGACAGAGTCCCGGAGAAGCAAAGGAGGACGACGCCGAGACTAGGAGGAGCCGCGCCGCGCCCGGCGCCCCAGTCCGCGCAGCGGGTTGTCTCCGCTCCCCATACGACGGCCCCAGGTCCTTTGCTGCTAGCATGATGTCATATTTATAATATGTGGAGGAGAGAGAGCTCACCATGCTCAGGTGGAGCCAAGATGGCCGAATAGGAACAGCTCCGGTCTCCAGCTCCCAGCCCCAGCGACACAGAAGACGGGTGATTTCTGCATTTCTGCTTGAGGTGCCGGTTTCATCTCACTAGGGAGTGCCTAACTGTGGGTGCAGGACAGTTGGTGAAGCGCACTGTGCGCGAGCCGAAGCACGGCGAGGCATTGCCTCACTCGGGAAGCGCAAGGGGTCAAGGAGTTCCCTTTCCTAGTCAAAGAAAGGGGAAACAGACGGCACCTGGAATATCGGATCAGTCCCATCCTAATACTGCGCTTTTCCAACGGGCCTGGAAAACGGCACACTAGAAGATTGTGTCCCGCACCTGGCTCGGAGGGTCCTATGCCCACGGAGTCTCGCTGATTGCTAACACAGCAGTCTGAGATCAAGCTGCAAGGCAGCAGCGAGGCTGAGGGAGGGGCGCCCGCCATTGCCCAGGCTTGCTTAGGTAAACAAAGCAGCCAAGAAGCTCGAACTGGGTGGAGCCCACCACAGCTCAAGGAGGCCTGCCTGCCTCCGTAGGCTCCACCTCTGGGGGCAGGGCACAGACAAACAAAAACTCAGCAAGAACCTCCACAGACTTAAATGTCCCTGTCTGACTGACAGCTTTGAAGAGAGTAGTGGTTCTCCCAGCACGCAGCTGGAGATCTGAGAACGGACAGACTGCCTCATAAAGTGGGTCCCTCACCCCTGAGCAGCCTAACTGGGAGGGACAGACTGTCCCCCAGTAGGGACAGACTGACACCTCATTCAACCGGGTACTCCTCTGAGACAAAACTTTCAGAGGAACTATCAGACAGCTGAATTTGTGGTCTCACGAAAATCCGCTGTTCTGCAGCCACCGCTGCTGACACCCAGCCAAACAGGGTCTGGAGTGGACCTCTAGTAAACTCCAACAGACCTGCAGCTGAGGGTCCTGTCTGGTAGAAGGAAAACTAACAAACAGAAAGGACATCCACACCAAAAACCCATCTGTACATCACCATCATCAAAGACAAAAAGTAGATAAAACCACAAAGATGGGGAAAAAACAGAGCAGAAAAACTGGAAACTCTAAAAAACAGAGCACCTCTCCTCCTCCAAAGGAACGCAGTTCCTCACCAGCAATGGAACAAAGCTGGATGGAGGATGACTTTGATGAGTTGAGAGAAGAAGGCTTCAGACGATCAAACTACTCTGAGCTACGAGAGGAAATTCAAAACAATAGCAAAGAAGTTAAAAACTTTGAAAAAAAATTAGAAGGATGGATAACTAGAATAACCAATGGAGAGAAGGGCTTAAAGGAGCTGATGGAGCTGAAAGCCAAGTTTCGAGAACTACGCGAAGATTGCAGAAGCCTCAGTAGCAGATGCGATCAACTGGAAGAAAGGGTATCGCTGATGGAAGATGAAATGAATGAAATGAAGAGAGAAGGGAAGTTTAGAGAAAAAAGAATAAAAAGAAATGAACAAAGCCTCCAAGAAATTTGGGACTATGTGAAAAGACCAAACCTACGTCTGATTGGTGTACCTGAAAATGATGGGGAGAATGGAACCAAGTTGGAAAACACTCTGCAAGATATTATCCAGGAGAACTTCCCCAATCTAGCAAGGCAGGCCAGCATTCAGATTCAGGAAATACAGAGAACGCCACAAAGATACTCCTCGAGAAGGGCAACTCCAAGACACATAATTGTCAGATTCACCAAAGTTGAAATGAAGGAAAAAATGTTAAGGGCAGCCAGAGAGAAAGGTCGGGTTACCCACAAAGGGAAGCCCATCAGACTAACAGCTGATCTCTCAGCAGAAACTCTACAAGCCAGAAGAGAGTGGGGGCCGATATTCAACATTCTTAAAGAAAAGAATTTTCAACCCAGAATTTCATATCCCGCCAAACTAAGCTTCATAAGTGAAGGAGAAATAAAATACTTTACAGACAAGCAAACACTGAGTGATTTTGTCACCACCAGGCCTGCCCTAAAAGAGCTCCTGAAGGAAGCACTAAACATGGAAAGGAACAACCGGTACCAGCCACTGCAAAAACATGCCAAATTGTAAAGACCATCGAGGCTGGGAAGAAACTATAGCAACTAACGAGCAAAATAACCAACTAACGTCATAATGACAGGATCAGATTCACACATAACAATATTAACGTTAAATGTAAATGGGCTAAATGCTCCAATCAAAAGACATAGACTGGCAAACTGGATAAGGAGTCAGGACCCATCAGTGTGCTGTATTCAGGAAACCCATCTCACGTGCAGAGACACACATAGACTCAAAATAAAGGGATGGAGGAAGATCTATCAAGCAAATGGAAAACAAAAAAAGGCAGGGGTTGCAATCCTAGTCTCTGATAAAATAGACTTTAAACCAACAAAGATCAAAAGAGACAAAGAAGGCCATTACATAATGGTAAAGGGATCAATTCAACAAGAAGAGCTAACTATCCTAAATATATATGCACCCAACACAGGAGCACCCAGATTCATAAAGCAAGTCCTGAGTGACCTACAAAGGGACTTAAACTCCCACACAATAATAATGGGAGATTTTAACACCCCACTGTCAGCATTAGACAGATCAACGAGACAGAAAGTTAACAAGGATGTCCAGGAATTGAACTCAGCTCTGCACAAAGTGGACCTAATAGACATCTACAGAACTCTCCACCCCAAATCAACAGAATATACATTTTTTTCAGCACCACACCACACCTATTCCAAAATTGACCACATAGTTGGAAGTAAAGCTCTCCTCAGAAAATGTAAAAGAACAGAAATTATAACAAACTGTCTCTCAGACCACAGTGCAATCAAACTAGAACTCAGGATTAAGAAACTCACTCAAAACCGCTCAACTACATGGAAACTGAACAACCTGCTCCTGAATGACTATTGGGTACATAATGAAATGAAGGCAGAAATAAAGATGTTCTTTGAAACCAACGAGAACAAAGACACAACATACCAGAATCTCTGGGACACATTCAAAGCAGTGTGTAGAGGGAAATTTATAGCACTAAATGCCCACAAGAGAAAGCAGGAAAGATCCAAAATTGACACCCTATCATCACAATTAAAAGAACTAGAAAAGCAAGAGCAAACACATTCAAAAGCTAGCAGAAGGCTAGAAATAACTAGAATCAGAGCAGAACTGAAGGAAATAGAGACACAAAAAACCCTTCAAAAAATTAATGAATCCAGGAGCTGGTTTTTTGAAAAGATCAACAAAATTGATGGACCGCTAGCAAGACTAATAAAGAAGAAAAGAGAGAAGAATCAAATAGATGCAATAAAAAACGAAAAAGGGGATATCACCACCGATCCCACAGAAATACAATCTACCATCAGAGAATACTACAAACACCTCTATGCAAATAAACTAGAAAATCTAGAAGAAATGGATAAATTCCTTGACAAATACACCCTCCCAAGACTAAACCAGGAAGAAGTTGAATCTCTGAATAGACCAATAACAGGTTCTGAAATTGTGGCAATAATCAATAGCTTA